>NC_085086.1:4894657-5012157 GCF_963422355.1 Corticium candelabrum
TAAAAGATACTGTTGTTTAACTGATATAGATAAAGAATTCATGTCCTTATACTGCCACAGCATGAATGCAAATTTGGATGAAACAGTGGAATACATATATAGATGAACTATAGTTCTCGCAGAATATGTCCTGTAGTGTCTTGATGCTGTTATCGCTGATGTATGGTTTAAAAACTCTTTCTCTGTACAATCTCCAACCGTTTCTTACACACAAACTACTCAAAACACCTGTCATGACGTCGTTCTCAATACCATTTTTACTTCCGGTTTAGAGATAGAACGGACCTTTACCACCTGACCCCAAACGAAAATTTAAATTCTTTGCAAAATCTGTCCAAAACGGTCGGAGGACCTCAAACTATGCATATGGACAGACTAGCAAAAAGTTACACACACACACACACACACACACACACACACACACACACACACACACACACACACACACACACACACACACACACACACACACACACACACACACACACACACACACACACACACACACAACACAAACACACAACATTGCGTGAATACCCTAAATTTACAAATGCAGTGGAGAGTATTCGCTTTCAATATTTTATGAGATTTCAACTCCATTAACTTAAGTAAGAAAGTATTTTATGGAGAAGAATAATACCAACGGCTGATGTGTTAATCATATTTGATAAACTAAATTTTATTCACACGTTGAAAAGCTTGCAATATTTTAATCAACGATGCAATTCGTTGCCAACAAACACCTTGATATACTACTTGTTGAAGGGAATTAAGAAGTGCCCATGACTTCATACTATTCAATGGATGTTATCAGCATCCGAATTCTCTGTTACTGTTAAGACCACAGATATTAGCAATAATGCTGCTTCTTTTTTCTGTTAGCAAACTGTTGATTCTGCTACATAAAAGTTTCGTGGCACTTCAAGTTGCCATATTCTTTCGGACTTCCCATTGATCTTGATCACTAATTTTTACATGACTTCTTCTGAAAGTCGGGACATCGGCAAGTTCCACGTTGAGTTGGCTGGTTGACAGCAAGTGAAGCAAAATTTCCAGACTTTATCTTGCGTGCTATGGCATTGATGGCACGGCAGACGTTTTCAACTTTAGCTTTGTATGATACTTGTCCATTCTTTTCTTGTGCTGAAGAAGGTATTTGGACTAAAACAACTACAATACAAGTAGAAATTAATTCTGTTAATTGAAGAAAGTCAACCGTAATTTGTTGTTACCAGCATTTCGTTTCTTATTAGCATCTTGACGCGTTTGATTAGAATCACAGCTGCAAGCTAACATATAAACCAGATATTATTAATTTATTTTAATGATTTTTGTATATAGATTGTAATAATTTTACTTTGGAAAACAACTGACTAGATTCATAGGTCAGCTAAAATTTTATCGATGGCTTATGTTTAGCACATTAATTAAGCTACGAGCGTAAAAGAAGGACACCACAAGGAGTGGTGGACTGCTTCGCGAGAAGCTCACTTTTAACGGGCTGTATTGACTTCCGGTCTGTCTGTCGGTATGTTCGTACCTTTGTTTGTAACTATCTATCTATGTTTGTTTGTAAGCGTGTGTCACGCTCGGGGAGTTTGTCGAGCCAATCAGCAATCGTTTTGGGACGCGAAACGTAGGTGACGTAATACTAGTAAATGAAGCTGTGTTTACACCGTCGCTTCACAGCTACGAGCGTATAGATTTGCATCTAGGTGCTTGTTGTGTGTGTGTGTGTGTGTGTGTGTGTGTGTGTGTGTGTGTGTGTGTGTGTGTGTGTGTGTGTGTGTGTGTGTGTGGTGTGTGTGTGTGTGTGTGTGTGTGTGTGTGTCACGTTTGTATTTATTGTGAATATTAATGTAAATTTTATTAATTTTGTAAATGTCTATTTATTTACATTATCATTATTAATTCATTAGCTTGTTGCTAGAATGTATAATTCTTTAAAAACACAAGGATGCGTCGACGTGATTAAAGATAATTAACTAAATATTATCAATGTCTCACACTACACTTCGAATTCAGCACAAGTGACAGAAGTGACGTTGTGTGTGTGTGGGCGTGCGTGTGTGTGTGTGTGTGCGTGTGAGTGTGTTTGCTTGTTGTGTGCATGAGTGTGTGTGTGCGTGTGTGTGTGTGTGTTTGCTTGTTGTGTGCATGTGTGTGTGTGTATGTGTGTGTGTGTGTGTGTGTGTGTGTGTGTGTGTGTGTGTGTGTATGTGTGTGTGTGTGTGTGTGTGTGTGTGTGTGTGTGTGTGTGTGTGTGTGTGTGTGTATGTGTGTGTGTGTGTGTGTGTGTGTGTGTGTGTGTATGTGTGTGTGTGTCCTTCGTGTGTGTGTGTGTGTGTATTTATTGTAAATATCAATGTATATTTATTAAATTTTGTTAAATTATTGTGATTATTATTAATTAATCATATTAATTATTAGCTTAATTGATGCTAGAATGTAAACGGTAATTCTTTGAAAACACCTGGATTTATCAATGTGATTAAAGATAATTAACTAAATACCATCAATGTCCCACACTACTTCGAATTCACGCAGCTACGCAACTCTTGCACTGCGCGAGCTTGTTATCCACGTTATGTCTCAATTCTGCATGTATAGCGCTCTTGTATCACTGGAAGATAATAAATTAATTAACTACTGAGATGGACTATCAAATTATCATACTTTTATTGAATCGTCGCCATCTTTCTTTCCGCTATTTCGTTGTAGCTAGAGATCGGTGTACGTCTTCTAGCTGCATAGAATATACTGTGAAGCGACATCAGATACATCTAGCGACAGGATCCATAAGATATTAATTAGGCAGCGTCAACGTTTCCTATGAATCTTTCTTGCAAGCCGACGTCGATCGTTTATCATCAGTCCTACTTAGAATATATTGCTCTCTTGAAGATCGCGGATGACATTTTGGTGGTGCCTATGCAACGGTGCCTAGCTAGATGCATGGTCCCATGGGACCTTCACTTGGCTTCTTGTAGAACGATAAATTCGTTTGTTTTGCGATTCTTTTATAAAAAGTAACAAACGCGAACAACTATTTCCTGATCTTTACTCTGCACTTCTCGGTTTGACGACATTTTGACCGTAAAATGGAGGTTTGCGACATCTCGGCTTTTCTGTCATTATGCGCGGGATTGTTACGTCAGCCATTGTTGATGTGCCAAAGGTCTGCTGATTGGCTCTAGAATATAGAAATATATTCTAATGCGGTAACTATTTGCTGCAACGTGCTTGGTATAGACGAGAAGTGTGTAAGTGGTACCGCAAACTGATTGTTAAATTTTCTGGTCTCAAATTGTTGACTGGTGTTTTTAGACAACTAAAATGAATGTAAGTGTTGTGTTGTTTACTATAGCCAAGCAATTATTAAAATTATTTTAACTGAGTTAACAGTCACTCACGTATGCAATTCGACGGGATGTTGCTCCACAGTCCGCTGGCAAACACTTCGCTTTTCTAATACCATTGATGTAATAACCTTTGCGACAGGAAAATGTAATTGTTGAATTTTATGTAGTATTTCCAATAAAGTTCCCGTTGGTTGCAACCCTAATTCTTCCACTATCAATAGCTAAAAATTTAAGTCAATATATTTATAAGACGTACACAATCAAATACACCTACAACGACAAGATTGTGCGTGCTGTACCTGACCACTGCCTGCTTGATAAACATACTCTAGTTTTCTTTGTCTCATCAGATAACTTGTAACCGCTGTCACATTCGTAGGTTACAATAACGTTCACTTCCTTTCCATCATTGTCACCAAAGATCAATTTTTCATTCTTGACATTCGGAGGAGGTTCATCATAAGCTGAATATGAAATATAAACAGATTAACCAAAATAGTTACATATGACAACAATTTGGTACAAATTAGATGCACTTGAAGATTCCTTTTCTAATTTCTAATTCAACAAATGCCTTCTGATTCTCAAAGTAGGTGTAAGTGCTGACGATTTTCTTTTGTGTTTCTATTTGGAATGATATAAATAAACTTTAGCTACACTAAAATTTTGATAAAAATGCTGCAAATTCAATTCCTAGTAAAATGCAATTGAATTTTCTACAACGTCTTCAGTAATCACTTCATTAGCATAATTTCCGTTATTCACAGCAGGCGGTAATCCGCGACTCATTGTTAAATACGCAGACATGATAAAACAAATATTTGTTAATTAATTCATAACTATACAATATCCGAATTGCCTTATCATGTCAAATATCCATGATCACATTCTCGAGTTTCGTTTCCATTAAGATGGTAGCCTTTGTCGCAAGTATATGCTACCTTTATTATTTCTCCAAAGTCATCAGCAGACGCCAAAGCATTGCCGTTCTTTCGATTGTCATATTTATTACAACCAGCTACTAAGATAATACGAAACCGTAGCATAAATTTATAGTCTCACAATTTGCCAAAAAGATAAATAAAACTACAAAGCCACCATACAGGCAATTTTTCTCAATAAACAGTTGTACTAAAAGTTTTATTTAAAATTGTTACCTTTGCATGTTGGGAATGGTTGGCTCCAGTTTCCACTGCTCTCGCATGTTATTGGTTCAGAGGATGTGGACACAAACCCTTGATTGCATTCCACTGTCAAAGATCCACCCACCGAGTCATTCGTGATGCTGTTTTTGCCATTTGCAGGAGAATCAGGAGTAATGCAGTGAACACCTGTTATGCAAACATCCCTTCACATACTAAGACTGGTTTACACGCAAGCTGAGCGTCAGTCCAGCGTATTGCCAACGTTGAATGTCAGAGTCCTACTCTAAACGTGTTCACGAGACTGTAAGTTTTGGCCAGCGTCAAGATGTTGGATTAAACTAGAGATTCAACGTAAAATAAACCGGAAATAATGCGGTTTGTAGCTACCAGTCGGCTGAAGCACTTTTACGTGTCCCAGTTGTCTAATATGGACGACGAAGACCTCAACAAGAAGATGCAGAAAATCTTTGTAAGGAGGCATACAGTAGAAAGTTTTCGCGCTCACACTTACCTTCATGTAAATCAATAGGTTTCAAAGTTTGCGTAAGTTACTGTAAACCAACCCTTAGTAAGCATAAAAGCGATCGGAAGCAAAAGGTAACTTAAACAATTACGTATACAATTGCCGCACTGAATTATTAATAAATAACATTGAGAAGTGATCGCTTACCTGCGTAGACTTCCACTTCACAGACTTCAAGATAATATTTAGTTCGTAATGTCAACCAGACATAGGTCCAGTAGCGTAGCAGATATAAATTGGTGACTGTCCTTCGCTTGCTCGATATGATGATCTGCACTGTCGTCTTACATCGTTCACATCGCTGGAGTTACCAACGCTAACATTTAAGCTGCCGAGACTGCCGTAATAGCGACTTGGTGTACGTATAAAAATGTTGGCGGGTCTCTCAAGTGCAAACGAACAGAAAGAATCAGTTGTCTTTGATAGAGAAAAATACGAAGAAACTAAAGTTTGTTGTTTGTCCTGTAATTATTGTAACCAAAACCAAGTCCTTTTGATTGACCGATCGCTGATTTGCCATCAACAGCATTATCAGCGCTTCCCGTGACATTGTTTATGATCACTATGAGGGGCGTCTGACCACGACGTAATTCCGGTAACATTCAAATTCATAGGACCTTAGTAGATACGAACAAACTGCATGCCATTTAATGCATATCATCCATGTTTATTTTACGTATCACTGTATGCTCGAACTTCGCAAACTTGAAGATACTATGGACTGTTTCGTACTGCGACCCAAATGTAGCGTGCTTGATTCATGCAAACAAACACTGGCGATTGCCCGTGCGTTAAAGCATCGTACACTTTATCGCTACAACGTGTAGCAGAGTCGATGTTGGAGCTGTTGCTGACACTGACCGTAAGTCCATTCTGTTGCCTTTGTCTCTTCAAAACGTCTCTCAGATGTAGTCTTAAGTACGAAATCTTCTCCTCTTGTGTCATTTTTCTTTTAAAGTACATCAATGGGCCAAAAACTGTAATTGCACATTTTATGTAATCTCGAGGCAACGAACCGCTACTTCCCTCCCTGTTATCTCCATCAAACGCATTGGACGCTTCATCCTGTTCATTTCCATGAATGAATTTATTTGGAGAAAGCGTAGCTGATGCAGCATGTAGAAATATTTCATTTCCTGCAAATGTCAATCAAAACCACTACAAACGTGTCCAAATGTACGTTCAATTTTTCTCAATTACCTTCAGAACGTTTAAGAAAAAATGAACTCGCCGTACTCAGACATACTAAAAGAAACAAGTTCCACTTCATTCTTTAGCAAATCATTGCAAAAGATTTTGAAAGCAAAATTGTATGTCTACGTAGGTGATCACAGTACACACAGACGCAGACAGACACTTGCACGCTCACGCATACGCAAACACGATTACGTAGCACACTCCTACATTCACACAAAACACAAACGCACACACAGGCACACACACACAAATAAACACACACACAAATAAACACTCACACACAAACATACACACACACACAAAAACACACAAACACACACACACACACACACACACACACACACACACACACACACACACACACACACACACACACACACACACACACACACACACACACACACTGCCCTACAAACCAGAAAGTAATTTTTGCAGTCAGTGTTTGCAGAATTCTCACCTATAGCTATTAGCAAGGCTAAGTTAAACCGCGGTCCACTGATTAAAATCAAATGGAGAGCCATACGCCTAAATCGTGCGTGTTCGAAACGGCACATCTACTGTCAGTCAGCTAGGGCACCAAAGACGCAATGCACATACAAGTACGCAAGCATAAAGTACACACTGACTACATGAAAATCAGCTCATGCCCGTGCTTGAATGCAGGTATCTACTTTAGATAAAAAGGGCCGTTGCAAATACACTCAGGAATTATTACACACACACACACACACACACACACACACACACACACACACACACACACACACACACACACACACACACACACACACACACACACACACACACACACACACACACACACACACACACACACGCACACGCACACGCACACGCACACGCACACGCACACACACACACACACACACACGCACACACACACGCACACGCACACGCACACGCACACGCGCACACACACACACACACACACACACACACACACACACACACACACACACACACACACACACACACACACACACACACAATCCAGACACCACTCTACAGGACCGATGTGGTTACATAACTGATCAAAGCCTAGATATACAGAACGAGTAGTAGCCACTCACCTAGGAAAACCTAGATGATTCTTAATACCCAAATGTACAGCAATATGATTAGTTACTTGTTATACTCTGCTAGCATAAGTCTGTATAATAAAAGTGTACTGAAATCAAACTGATAGATTAATTTAAATGTGTGAAAGATTATTTTAAACAGTAATAGACGAAATAATAAACATACCTCTATTTATAGCTCTACATACCTACGACTTGCCACAAAATTAGCCTCAAAGAATTTTCTTCCTATGGATGTGTGTATGTGTAACACAATTTTTTTACAAATCGCACACGTTCCATACCTAACAATTGTGACTAATAACTTAACTGAAACTCGAAGAGTCTTGACACGTTTGCATCCCTCTATTTCGAGATACAGAACTATGGCAAGAAAACTCGATCAATGAAAGTGATACTTACTGATTATAGGCGCGTTCTTCGTGCATGGGTATGATCTTCGAACGGGCAAACCATCTTAGCGAACGCCAGTATCATCCAGGTGTTGAGAGTCGACTGTTCTCCGCGTCATTGAAAAAGGGAACAAAAAATTTGCACTATATGTTCTACATGATATCGCAAACAAATGAGGTCAGAGTACTAAACAAACAGTTATGCCAAAATGTCATTTTCTGAATGTAATCTACTATACGGACTGACACTGGTTGCAATTGAAAGTGCAACTGCACAGCAACAAAGCGCTAAGAGTTCATGCCACACATCTGCTTTATCCAATTCACATGAGTCAAGACTTTAGTGTAAACTCCTAAACCTTTCGCCTGGCCACATCCTTTTCCCCAGCTCACTATTCCTGCCAACACAAAACGATGTCCGTACTCTTTGTTTTTAATCACCAGCGGACCACCACTGTCTCCTTCGCATGCGCCGTTGTAATCAGTTGCACACATCATACTGTTCGTTATTGGATAATCTGGATGCCTTTTGGAACAAATATTTCGAGAAGCTAGTCGCACGTCGCCTTTACGCAAGCATGTTGATCTACTAAGTGAAGAATTTACTCTTCCCCACCCAGTGACGATGCCTTCCATTCCAGCTCGAAGGTAAGATCCGTCTCTCTTCTCATTAGGCAAACAAACAGGGAAGACACTGTTGCAGTGACACGAAACCGCTTTTGGTAGTCTAATAATGGCAATGTCATTGTCTAGCGTACTCCTGCTAAAATTGGGATGAATAAATGTCGACTTGGGCCTAAAACATTGTGGATTTCCTTCAACATCGACTTCAGAGCAGTTTCCACATTGACGGCCAACACATACGCTGACGTTTTTAGTAAACACCCCTCCAAGATGAAGGCAATGAGCAGCCGTTACAATGCAATTGTCTGATACAAGAACGCCTCCACAATGTTGGCCATGAGAAGCAGTACAAAGCATCGCTTGCCATGGAAATTTTCCGGCATGAGTTACATCTCCTCTTGCCACAAACGGCTTTCTTGCACAACTCCGTCCACAATCAGATGCTGCATTAGAGGTAAAATTTGATAATAAAAGGTTAAGAAATACGGTCATGTATGAATCTTACAACAGCTAGAGTTTTGCTGACATCCAAACATATCTTCAGTCACCTTCAGATTTCCATATCTTCTAAACACAGTCTTACCGTTGTTGAAAACGCATACGTATTCACCTGCGTCACTTTTCGATACATTGTCTATGTAAAGTAACATTCCATTCTTGCCTACTCCAATTCGACTATTAGAAATATTGACTGGCACAGTGTTGTGGTACCACACAACGCGTTGAAATGGCATGTTGCAATTGCCTTTGCAATTTAGAAACGTGGCTTCGTTTCTAATGGCAACTCTATTCGTCAGATCTAATTATTATTAATTATATCAAATATCAGCATTGAGAAAACAGAAATTATTACGCAGCATTTACCTTCTTTGCAGCAATGTCTCCCGTCGCCAATGTATCCTGGTTTGCAAACACAGTGCTCGTTTTGAATGCAATCTGCTTCTTCATGACAGTCAGAGCAACCACTATCTAAAGAGAAGGAAACAGTAAGTTCTAAATATAAACCGGTCGACAGCTGCTCATATGTCTAATAACAATAACTTATATTAAATGCGATCAGACAATGTCATACAGGTTATAAGTCAAACTAGTATTTACAGGTCAACCTTGTTGCTGTGTTGTCGGCATGCCATTGTGGTCCCACTGGAAAAAATTTGTACGCATGTTTTGTACGCAGTTTAATCGCTAAAATATCCTTGCTTGTACACTGGCATAAAATACCAGTGACGTAGCCATAAAAGGGCCAATGATAGGCACTGATCCTCCAACATATAGAGAGTTACACACTTAATGGTTGGCCTAACCCATTACCCTACTGTCAATAAAAATTTTAAGTTTTTATAGCTTCTTGTTTGCCAACTGGCATTAACCTCAATTATTAGCCAATATAGATATCGTCCATGATATTAATTGTCCTTTAGACTATGTAGCCCTACGCCACTGATGATGTTATGCATGGGAGCTGTGTAGTGTAAGCCTGATGGTGTGACTGTTCTCGTTTTTAATAACTTCATGAATGCGTTCACCGAGGCAGCAATTCTGGCAAATATATGCAATTCAAATCTCAAACGTAAAACATCATTCAACCCTGTCACCTAAAATTGTTAATACTGCTGATAGTGTAGTGACAACATGCTTGGTACTCACGTTGACAAATCGGTTCTTCTCCGTCCCATTGTCCTGAAGCACCACATTTTCTAACTTCAGAACCCTTTATCTGGTACCCCGTGTTACAAATATAAGTGACTTCTCTACCGTATTCATCTGCTTTCGTTCGTCCTTGTATTACAAAGCCATTTCTAGGATTTTCTAAACGACCACACGTTTTTTCTAAAGAATGACAATTTATCTTACTCACGCGAACGACAAAACAGTCACCACATTACTAACTGGCACACTCCAGTGATTGGTTCGTCCACGTTTCGTCGAATTGGCAACGTCTCTGGAAGTGACCTTTCACTGCTTTATAGCCAGACGAACAACTGTATGTCGAAATGTTCATGTAATGATTTCCGCTGTAGTTCAAATATGCGTTTAATCTTCTATTTTGAACCAATGGTGGACACGTTATCTCTACACATGCACAAGATTAAGAATAAAAGACGGTTAACAAAGCTAACGTTAATACTTTTGCATATTGTAAGAGACTTGCTCCATTTTGCAACATTTTGGGCGACGTTACACGTCGCAAGTTTTTCCCGATCAAGAGAATCAGGAAACTTGTAGCCGTAGTTGCATTCACACGTTCTTGTGCCGTCCATATAACTGTGCGTAAATTTACAAAAGCCGTTTTCAACATCAATAGATTTTCCGCAATCTCCCCCTAAAAAATTGATCTCGATTGCAGATACCAATTATAAGACAATGAAGGTCTGCTATTTGCACTCTTACGTGTGCACTTGGGTGCCATTCCTGACCACGTGAGCGGTCCAGTACATGTCCTAACGTTAGAGTTAGCGTACACGAATCCCTTAGAGCATTTGTATTCCACACGAGTGCCTACGTCCAACTGGTTGTCATTTTCACTATGCTTTAAAACGACGATAACACCATTATCGAGAATAGACGGCTTCCTGCAGAATGCTGTAAAATACAAGCAAATAAACTTATCACTCTGTCAGAGATTGTGCATTCCATGCTTTAGTTACTCAAGTAATGTAAGATTCAAAATGCATAGACATGTGCCAGTTTTGGTATTAATTAACCATTATTCAACTATGTCCTTATGTACTTCGATTATTTTTGGGATTTGCATTTGGTTTCCATAAATTATTGATAACACGAATTTCAAAAATTTGCCAGAAGTAGTAAACTTTTAGTAGTGCACATAAAACCGTTCATTCCTATATCACGATTGCCTAGTAGTAACTCCCAACTAACTCTACTGCATTTGTAGAATAGTATTCTGAGAGAATAATTACACAAATTACATCAGTCCCTTGCTTTAATGCAAGGGAGGATTCAGCGGGAATTCGGGTGGTTTCATAAAACCAAATTCACAAGACAAGTTCAAGTCTCCTATAACTGTACATATACAACTAACAATTCGATACGTTCTTGCATGGATGTAAATTTATACAATTCAACTGTATTTTAATTTTCAATAATTAGGTTTTACGTAAATAAATACAGATACTAGATGTTATAGTCATTTGTCGGAAAACCCACAATTTAAAAATCCTGGATCTGCCCTTGCAATGCATCATGTTTACTTACGGATGCAGTTTGGTGCCTTGTTGTCCCACTTTCTTGTATGGAGACATTTGGCTTTCGTAGCACCGTCAATGTAATAACCTTTGTTGCAACCAAAATTGATAGTAGACTCGTACGTGGTGGGGTGTCCAGTATAGTAGCCGTTCCCCGAAACAGTGGGTGCTCCACAGTTGACACCTACAATAAATGTTGCAAAGAAGTATTGTTTTGACAACACTTTTGTAAAATACTTACGAGAACATTTTGGTGCCTTTCCAGACCATTGTCTGGTTCCTTTGCATCTCCTTGTTGCTGTGGTTTTCCCGCTTTTATCAGATAACTCAAAGCCTTGCTTACAATGATACGTCACTGTACTTCCAACGTCGTGCTTTCCATTATTGTCACTGAATTTAAGGTATCCATTTGTGAGTTGAGGAGGCTCACAAAACGCTAAATGAAAAATTAGGACATTAGCCAATCATCAAGTCTAACGCTACATAGCAACAAGAAAACATTAAGACTATCAAGTTCAGGTTACTGCTCATAAAGACTTTACAGAGTATCTATCAAAGTCTTGTAACCGTCCTTTAAAGTTCAGACACTAGATGTTATATGGTCATTTCGTAAACCAAGAGAACCCCAATTTAAAATTGCTGCATCTGCCCTTGAAATGTATCGTGTTTACTTACGGATGCATTTTGGTGCCTTCTTGTCCCACGATTTTGTATGAAGACAATTGGCATTTGTAGCACCGTTAAGGTAATAACCGTGGTTGCAACCAAATTTGATAGTAGACTGGTACGTGGTCTTTGCAGTATAGTAGCCGTTCTCCGGAACTGTAGGTGCTCCGCAGTTGACACCTAGAATAAATGTTGCTAAGAAGTATTGTTCTCACAATACTTTTGTAAAATACTTACGAGAACATTTTGGTGCCGTTTCTGACCACTTTCTGTTTTCTTGACATCTTCTTGTTTTCCATTTGTCTTCAGATACCTCAAAACCTTGATTACAATGGTACGTCACTGTACTGTCAATGTCATACTCTCCATTACTGTCACTAAATTCAAGATATCCATTCGTGAGTTGAGGAGGCTGAGGAGGCTCACAAAACGCTAAATGAAAAATTAGAACATTAGCCAATCATCAAGTCCAATGTTACATAGCAACAAGAAAATGTTAAAGCTATTAAGTTCAGGCTACTGCATGCTCATAAAAATTTTACAGATTATCTATCTAAAGTCTGGTAAATGTCTTCAAAAGTACAGATACTAGATGTTATATGGTCATTTCGTAATAACCCCAATTTAAAATTGCTGCATCTGCCCTTGAAATGTATAATGTTTACTTACGAATGCATTTTGGTGCCTTCTTGTCCCACGCTTTTGTATGAAGACAATTGGCATTTGTAGCACCGTTAAGGTAATAACCGTGGTTGCAACCAAATTCGATAGTAGACTGGTACGTGGTGTTTCCAGTATAGTAGCCGTTCTCCGAAACTGTAGGTGCTCTGCAGTTGACACCTAGAATAAACGTTGCTAAGGAGTGTTGTTCTGACAACACTTTTGTAAAATACTTACGAGAACATGTTGGTGCCTTTCCTAACCACATTCTGTTTTCTTGGCATCTTCTTGTTGCCCGTTTGTCATCAAATAACTCAAACCCTTGATCACAATGGTACGTCACTGTACTGTCAACGTCAGGCTTTCCATTATTGTCACTAAATTCAAGGTATCCATTCGTGAGTTGAGGAGGCTCACAAAACGCTAAATGAACATATGCATAGGATTAGCCACTCATCAAGGCCATGCAGTCCTATACGTTAGATTGGCAAAAAGAAAAATTTAAAATTATCAAGTTAAGATTACTCTTCCTTGATATACTCATAATATTTTACTTATTTCCTTTCTCTTTTGCCCGTGAGGTAACTCATAAATAAGCATTATTACATAGGTCACGGACTCACTGTACTGTAACATGGTTCATGATGTCCCTTGTTATCATATTGAACAGATTTCCGTTATTAATGTTTAAAGACGTTCACAAAAGGCTAGCAACAGATATTCTAATGTGATAACAATTAGTGTGCATCAATGTGCTTGGTATATAGCTAGAGCTTCCGTAAAATCATCCATGGTACTGTAGACTGACTGCTATATATGTTCTGATCTTAAACTGTTGACTATTGTTATTAGTCTTACGTTAACATCACAATCATTTGTTACACAATTCAATGGACAAACTCTTATGTGAAATTTATGATTCAATAAGTGCCTTCTGTTGCTCCAAGTAGGTGTATTCACTGCAGAACTTCTTGTGTTTTTGTATGTAGCCTAACTTTAGACCAAAATTTTGATAAAGTTGCTGCAAATGTTGAAAGTCAATTTGAATTTCCTATCAGGTCTTCAGAAATCACTTAATTAGCCGTTCAAGTCTTAATTACGTGTTCACCAGTCACATCAAGTAGTAAATTAGTAAAGTAATAAAAATGACTCTCTTTTGTCATGTCAATTGAGCTCGAGATATATTTTATTTATATATTTATATATTTATATACGTAAGTCAGCACTTGTGATATAGATTTACGGCAAAACAGAAAGACAAATCGACAAAACGACGATGCCAGATGAATGCAATTTTGACTCCGTAACATATGCGCTAAAATTGAAGCAAGGGACCCTTTTCGAGAGGTCGACTTAATCGTAATTTCTTGGCGAGAAGAGTAAAACGACTCTCGATTTTGCTCCCTTACGCGACTAAAGAGCAAATGAGACTGATACGTGACAAACGGGATGGAAAGGAAAAGCTAAAAGAAGAGAAAAGTCTGTTTTTTGAGTTTCCGCGCGTTACTTTGACAGAAATTATTGTGACGCAACCATTATCACGTGACTACGCGACCATTGTTACGCGACTAATCTTAGTAAACGAGTGAGACAATTGAAGCGTGAACGAAGAATTGAAGACAACTACAGCATTTTGCGTTCAATTAGCCGATTATCCGAATTGGGCATTCAGTGATCCGATTCGGGCATTCAATTATCCGACTCAGGTATTCAATTATCCGATGTTCTGTCTTAGAAGTACTAAAGTTATAGAAATAATTGTTTCAGTTTGATACGTAAAGTCAAAACCGCGCACATTTCTTTCATGACGTCTTTCTATGATGCTCACTCACGTTTCAGCTGAACAATAAATGATTGATTCAAGAAAGGTGAGAAGGCGAAGTAGTGAAATTCGAGCTCTTGATTAGCTAAAAACCTGCTAAGACGCATGATGGACTGTTGCATGGTATCACACTGGACGCGCGGTTTACAGAGTATACAGATTACACCACGATTAACGGAACATGGCGTTGTTGTAGGCTTCCTAGATATGTAGATTTAGTTCGCTCACAACAGCTTAGCTAGATCTCCGCGGAAACGTGGGACACCAAGATTAGTGCAAAGGAAATTATAGTAAAACACACACTAAAAATTCACGCTAAAGTCAAGATTAATTACAAATTATTACGTCTAGACAGCTGATGAATGATGATATTTGAGCAGCTGCCCATCCGCAGACTATGTAAGTTATTCAGTTTCCATGATATTGCACAACAGCCGTAAGCAACGGATAATTGAACGCCTGAATGGGATAATTGAACACCAAATACTATAGAAAAGCCAACTGAAAGTCAGTTTTCTGAGTTCCCGCGTTTGTTTGACAGAAACTATTGCTACGTAACGCAACCATTGTTACACGAATAGGTAAAGACAGAACACCATCGCTCGCCAAACACAATGCTAACCGAGCATTTACTACTTTCCTACTTTACTACATCCGCTTTCTACTTCTACCATTTAGTGGCACCCCGCGACGTATGCCGCCTACTTAGCACCTTCGTACATATTGTGTAACAACAACACCTAGCAATCTATTCATTGCTATTCTCTGGTACACCATCATTTTTACGGACTCTAGAGCCTGTACCGATCTGATTGGTCTGTGCCATCAGCTCCAGACGAATCCAACTAAAGACCCGCAGGCGCGTGTAATTTTTCAAACAATTGTGGTCACTCCTATCCTTCATAGGCTACACCAACAAATCCAAGTCAACAGCTCTATCATCGACGAGATGCCGTTGCGTAGCAGCTTCTCCCGAATAAAACATGAAATTCCTAGCCAATCGTAGTTGAAGGTGACGGGAACTGCCTATTTAGATCCTTTCCTATGCTGTTCAAAGAACCTGACTATCTTGAATTGGGACAAATAAACACTATTATGCAGATGTTTGCAAACAGTGGGCGTAGGAAGTGGCAAAACAAACAGCTTTTCCCCAGCAAGCTGCCTGAGTGTCTTTCTATCAAAAGAACTAGACCAAGGTGTACGTCCAGAAGCTCATACGTCTCCTAGTGCTACTAAGAAAGGTTGTTCAGACAGAAGTTTCTGCATGTGAAATCTAGGTGTTGAATGAAGCCACGGCGTTTCAGAGATTAACACAGCTAGCCATAGGAAACTACGTGGGGTGTAGGGTTTTCCCTGAGAGTCACCGGATGTCCTGTTCTCAGCAAATCAGTAGTGGCACTAAGTCATACAGAGAATTTAAAAAACGCTCAAAGAATGCTCATGTCTTATTGATGGATAGCCAGGATGTGGATGTGATGACAAACCACATAATCACGTTATTAACATTACAAAACCACACAACCACATTTTGTTTGGTTGTAGCTATACAATTAGTGGAAAGTTTCTATAAAATATGAATACTCATACTATTACATAAAAAGAACTCCAAGTACCACACTGTAGATTGAGGTGTTTACTTCATCCAACATTACTGCAAATTCCTAGTTAGGTCTTAATTTAATGTCAAACATGATAATCTGGGAAAGGGTCTCAACAGTGATATTAATTACTTGTTTACTTCTGGAATCTGACTTAGAAACTAGTGAAAGTTTGGCGACCAACCGTTCCTCTAGGTGGCCAAACTGGCGACCAGATTCAAACACATTTTTCGAACCCTGATACTAGCAATTTTTTCTCAATAAATAACCACTAGCACTAAAGATTTAATAAACTTTTTACCTTTGCACGTTGGAAACGGTTGACTCCAATTTCCACTGCTCTCACATGTAATCCGTTCAGATGATGTGGGTTTAAACCCTTGATCGCATTCTACTGATAAAGACCCACCCACGGAGTCATTTGTGATGCTGTATTTGCCGTTGGCAGGAGCCTCAGGAGTAATGCAGTGAACATCTGCCATACAAACATCCGTTCAAATATTAGTAGGTATATAAGCGAGCGGTAACTAAAACGACCTATTCATTGTCGCACTGACTAGATAACATTGACAAGTGATCCCTTACCTGCGTAAACTTCCACTTCACAGACCTCAAGATAATGCTTTGCTCTTAGAGTCAACCAGACGTAACTTCCAGTAGCGTAGCAGATAAAAATTGGTGATTGTCCTCGGCTTGCTCGATATGACGACCCACACTGTGGTCGGACATGATTCACATCGCTGGAGTTGCCAACGCTAACAGCTAGGCCGTCGAGTCTGCTGTAATCAGATTTTGCTGGGTCTCTCAAGTGCAAACGAATAGAAAGAATCATTTGGTTTTGATGAAGGGAAAGGTAGAGAAACTGAACTTTGTCGTTTCTTCTGTAATTATTGACAGCACAGAACCTAAAACCAAGTCCTGTTGATTGACCAATCGCTGATTGGCCATCTACAGCATTAGCAGCGCTTCCCGTCATACCACCAAAAGTGTAAGGGCCGTCTGACAACGACGCAATTCCAGGAGCATTCAAATTCATCGAACCTTAGTAGATACAAACAAACTACATGCCATTTAGTGCATATCATCTATGTTCTACTGTACGTACCAGTGTATGCTCGAACTTCGCAAACTTGAAGATGCCATAGACTGTTTCGTAATACGACCCAAATGTAGCGTGCTTGATTCATGCAAACAAACACTGGCGATTGCCCGTGCGTAGAAGCATCGTACGCTCTATCGCTACATCGTGTAGCAGAATCGATGTTGGAGCTGTTGCTGACACTGACCGTAAGTCCATTCTGTTGCCTTCGTCTCTTCAAACCGTCTCTCAGATGTAGTTTTACGTATGAAATGTTCTCCTCGTGTGTCATTTCTATTTTTAAGTACTTCAATGGGTTTCTTCGGGACTGGATGTCAAAAGCTGTAATTGCACATTTCATATATCCGTCAAACGTCCCACCGCTACTTCCCTCTCTGCTGTCTCCGTCAATCGCATTGGACGCGCTAGCCCATTCGACGACATGTGTTTGAGGATTTCGACTACTGAAAGCATTTGGAGAAAGCGTAGCTGAAGCAGCATGTAGAAATATTTCATTTCCTGCAAATGTCAATCAAAAACACTACAAGCCTCTTCAACTTTACTGTAAATTTTTCTCAGTTACCTTCAGAACGTTGGAAAAGAAATGTACTTGTCGTAGACAGACATATGAAAAGAAACAAATTCCACTTCATGCTTCAGCAAATCACTGCAAAAGATGTTAGAGCCAAAAATTATATGTTTAGGTGATCAACCGTGCACAAACACCTACACGTGGACGCCTACGCAAACACGCCTACGTATTACGCCCACACTCACGCAAACACAAACACAGGCTCAGGCAAGGCAAAGCGAAAACGCGCACTCACTCACTCACGCACGCACGCACGCACGACGAAAGCACGCACGACGCACGCACGGACGCACGCACAAACACAGCCTCATAAACCAAAAATTAATTTTTGCAGTCAGTGTTCGCAGTGTTCTCACCTACAGCTAACAGCCAGCCTTCGATCGTCACACCGCGGTCCACTGATTCAAATCAACCGTCAATTGGGCGGGTTCGGGACGCTAGAACTACTGCTAAGCCGCTGGGGTAGCAAAAGCTCAACGCACACGTAAACAAGCCTGAAGTAAACACAGACTACATGAAAGTCAACTTACGCTCGCACATGAATGCAGATATCTACGATAAATAAAGTGCTGTTCCGAGCACACTCACGAATGGACACGACAGGACACGACAAGACACGACACGACACGACACGACACGACACGACACGACACGACACGACACGACACGACACGACACGACACGACACGACACGCACGCACGCACGCAAGCACACACACACACACACACACACACACACACACACACACACACACACACACACACACACACACACACACACACACACACAGAAACTCAAAAACACAAAAAACAGACACACACGCACACACACACACACACACACACACACACACACACACACACACACAAACACACGAACACACACACAACACACACACACACACACACACACACACACACACACACACACACACACACACACACACACACACACACACACACACACACACACACACACACACACACACACACACACACACACCATTCTACAGGAATACTTACCTGATCAATGCATACAGAACGAGTGCAAGCAAGTCACTTAGGGAAAACGTAGATCCTTCCAAACCGACGCCTGGTTTCTTTCTCGTCACACTGCTACTCCGATAATGCCCAGCTGGTTGCAGTGCTACAGCTCAAGTGATCAGCTGATCACGGTAACCCCGCCTATCAATCCGCCCATACTAATTACATCTCATGAGCACTGGATTGCGACGTGCTGATTTGTTGGAAACCCTACGCTCTGAGCTTTTCTCTGTCTCTTTGTTGATAGGACAGATGTGCCCTTTCTGAAATTCTGATCAGGTAGGCATCTCTCTAGTAGCCAACGCAACTCTAGATTCAATGGTGTCACGCGTAGGCGCGGATGTGGTTAAGCCCGGCCCGTTGTTTACGTGCTGGGCAAAGGTCAACCTCATACACGGTAGCAGAATTCCAAAATCAATGCCACTGTCGTCTAGCGTGTGCATGGCTACAGTTTCCTAGAAGTAGTGTAAAGTATGGTTTGATATTTGTGTCAAATCTAATAGACAAGGAGATGAGACAATAAGATGAAATGAGGCGATGATACAATGAAATGAGGCGATGAGATTGTAATATCCTATACTCTAGTACCCAAACGCTCGGGAACGCCCACTTCCGTCTGTCCACATGTCTGTCTGTCTGCAACGCGCTGATCGTCGCGAAACGCGGTGGGCCCGTCGAGATCGCAAGTCTGAGGCGGTCAAGGCGATTGAGCCGGAGTTTGTTTGCTCAATCAAATAACGACTATACGGATATGACGTGCGCTCGCCAGCCACTGTACGCCATCCTCTACTTCCCAGAGTGCAATATGCGTCGGCTCACCGGGCCGCTTTTGCGTGCGTGCGTGCGTCCGTGTGTCACGGATGGTGCGTCTTCTTTGCAGAAATGGCGTACATCGATAGATTGCTACCGCCCACATCGCCACCGCCCATATGGCGGTTATACGTAGTAGTGAGATTGTAATATAAGATTGCAATATGAGACTGCATCAACGTGAAATTACCGCATGCAGCTACTTTTGGGGACACTGCATGCGAAAGCGATTATATAATTATATTTTATCTATTACAGAGAGTATAGTTTTTGAAGATATTTCACTCGTGTTCTTGTGTGATTGCATCAAGGCTGAGTTTTGAGCTCCATACAATGCCTACTGTACAAAGTTTATAAATCTAGTCTTTCGTCACATGGTGGTGGCCTCGGCTTCCCAAACTCGTGTAGCGCCGATTTAAAATCGTTTTCTTCATTCGGATCTAGAAGGCCAAAGCTAGCCGGTTGAAGAGTTAGCACATGCCGTATGGCCAATTCACAGCAAGACTGGGACATAAATTTGCATGATGATGAAAAGCATGCTAGGGCACTGTTGAGCCTGTTTTACCAACGACGGTCAACTTGCAGCTTCTGATTTAAGCTGGTGACGTATGAAAACACGTTAACTCAACATTTGAAAAATTACTTTCAGCTAATAGCAGGTATGAAACATGTTTTTAATAATTGAGGCAACTGAATGCTTACTTGAACTTTTTAGTATATGCTATATAGATATGCATCTTCTATTTTACCTAGATAAAAATCACCTTCGGTTGCTGCTGCAGTTTGTCAGTGGAGTAACAGCAGTTCTTTCGATGGGATTCCACATGCCGGATAGCATCAGTGTTTCAATATCTGTTAACGTTATCTAAACTGCTCGACATGTGCCATGATTTTGCAGCTCCTTAATAACTGCAATATGTATGACGATTTTTCTGACACAGTCAAGACAGTCACTGACCTTCAAACAATGGGTTTTGGCATTGTATAACTAGGACACATTTAAATATTGCACTACTTTCTTTGCAATTTGACTAAGTTTTTGGTAGATGCGTGTTTGGTTCAATGGTTATTGTTTTCCAATACAGTAAGAAATTGAATAACAAAACCCTTTTAGAATTTTGAACTAGTTAAAATAAAAGTCTCAGTTTCCTTTCGATTTTTGATAGTTAACCTATCGTTGTGCTAGACTACACACACCACAAACACCACACGCACACACACACACACACACACACACACACACACACACACACACACACACACACACACACACACAAACACATATATATTGGTTGATTTAAAAGATAATTAGTTGGGTTTGAAAGTTATCTGCTAGGTTCTCAAAATCGCCCCTTTGACGATGAGCTAAAATGTCATCTACACAAATTTATTTGAGTTTCGTGAACATGCACGTGCAACTTGACCTAAAATGATAGACGTACAAACAGTGTCGTTACGCGGTTAATTAGCGTTCAAATATAAATTTAGCCTGCGTGTTCAAGCGACAAGTTCCATCTTGAAACAGCAAGCGACGCAAAATGTCTGGCCTTTATCTTTGGTGCAGCGGTATGGCACATCTTTATAACTAAGTTTGAGCTTTTACGATATTTGTTTCTGTACTAGCTCCTTGCGCTGAAAAAGTAATTTGCAGCAAAAAAAACTATAAAAAAGAGTAGAAATCAATTACCTTATCAAAAGTCAAGTGCATACCTGCGTAGCCTCGAACTTTCAGACCAGAAAGTGTGCGAATCGCGCGATCTCGCGCTTTGCGCGTTCTCTGGTCTGGAGATTCGAGGCTAACACAAGCGTGACGCTTCCTGTTGGCATTTCGACGTGATTGAGTAGAATCGCAGCTGCAAGCTAACGTACAATAATTAAGAAAGACTAGCATTCTCTTATGTATGAATGGTTTCGATTAGATTTATAATTAATTAAATAAAAATCTTTTCTATCTTTAGCAGATAGATAAAAGAAACACTTCACCGAATGCGCACGCCCAGTAGTCGTTAACGTATGGGCTTTGGACCGACCGCTTGCTGCGTTGCGCGGCGCCTTGTGTTGGTCTTGCTTTCCGAGGCCAACTACGAGAGCACACAAGAGACGGGTCTAGACGCTTCAGGCGACTCTAACATTGAAAGAGAACAAGTTACAGTTCATAAGCGACCCGGTCGTTCTTATACGTTGGAGACTTCACATGGATCGTCTCCAGCGACTTGCAATCGCTTGTTCGTTCGCACTATAGTATATTGCAGAATTCGACGTTGTGACGCGTCAGTTTGACTTCGTAGAGGGGCCGGGTTGTATTAGCAGCCGACGACTGTAATGTGAAAACGCTGAAGCTCACTGAGCACAGGGAATGCGACAGAAAACCCATCTAACGCAACATGTGTTATGCATGGGTTTATGTGGATCGATAAAGTAAAACCCATAGAAAACACAACAGGAAACCTTACAAACACAACATGGGTTTTAGTCGACGCATGCGCAGCTGGTTATTGCTGCATGAGACAGACAGAGTAGCTAGAATTCCTAGACATTTGTAGTTTGCACTCGCCTAGTCTAAGCATAACTATTTAATGGAGCTCTGTAGACCGCGTATATGCCTACGCGTATACGAAAACGTGTGTACGTCTAGACGGAAATGCGTCATTTCCAAAACCTGTTGAAAACTGCAAAAACCCTCATGAAACAATCAAAACCCACAGTAGTTGCTAGCAATCATATTACAGTTGCGCGCCATGTATATCGCTTAGTTGGCTGAAACGATGGCAGAAATGCAGGTAATACGTCTCTACGGCCACGCAAGATTGCTTCTGTCTGTGTTCTCCACTGATTCTACATCGTCCTAATCGTGTTCATGCATTGGCAGATAAAATCAAGCAATTGTAATCGATGGATCTGTCCTCACGATTGAGATGTGTATCTCCACCCAAAGATCTCTTCCAAATCTAGGTCTGTGGCTAGCGAATTCGACAAGCCAGCCGCAGCAACAAAGGCTCGTACAAGCAGACCGTTGTAGGTAGGAAAGGAAGATGCCAGGCGACACAATTTGTTTTCTACATAAAGAATCCCTTAAGTGCTGAATTTTAGCTATTTTGCATGTTTTGGCCCAGCAGCGCTGACGGCACGAACTTCCGGATATGAAGCGGGAAAAGCCGTTATTATGCTAATATAAACTGTAAGCTCGCGCACTAGTGTTGTGAGTCTTCGAGGCTACATTATAATATATTTAATTATATTGCGGCTCAGATGTAACCTCTAAAATAATATAAAAATCTCTAACATAGGTACAAAAACCGATATCGAGTTGCGAAACCAGCAAGAGGAACATACCGCTCATGGGACGCCCACAAATGGATTCAAAACACCTGTGAGTGTTGTGAAAAGTTTGTGCTCTTATTCGAGGACTCGGAACAACGTCGCAACATCATAAAGTGCCTTCGACTTCGGCAGCCATGCCGCCCAGCTCCTCGAACTTTGTCAGGCTTTTGGGACTTGGGGTTCCCAGGACGTTCCTGAAGTGGATGGAGGTCCAAGGCCACTCACCGTAAGGAAGATTGAGCTTCCAGAAACACCTGAAGAAGAAACGGGTTGGAACTCTGACTAAATATTGAGTATTAGTTCTAGCCAACGTTTAGTAAGTAACAGTTATCAGTACGTATAGATAACTACTTTAAATCTGCTATCAGCAATAGAATAGATGCTGCTGTGCACATAAAGCTGCTATCTTCACAAGAAATGGAGAGATAGCCAGTCTTAGTAAATGAACATCAACATTAAAAGTGAAAAATTTCCAGCTAGACCAAGCTTCATGTATGACAGAATTTATGTACAAGGCACCAGACTTTGCAATAGACTGACAGACAGATAGACATACAGACAGATAGACAGTCAGACACACAGACATGCATACAAACAAGCATACTAACAGACACACAGACATGCCTAAAAACAAGCAAACAAACAGCTATAAGTTGCTAATTGTCAGCAATCCACTGTTTGTAATCATCACTCCATCTTCCCTGAGCGACGCAAACTACACTGTTTATGTGAACCTCATCAATTCTATTGGACTCTTTCTTGTAATGCTTTGGACATCAACTTTCTGCATAGAAATTAACACGCACAGGCTTGCTCCTGTCTGTAGGATCATTGCCCACCACTCTACCATACCATAGTTCATTTTGTTCACCCATTATCAACAAAATGTCATTGACCACCACATAAACTGGTACCGCAACTGCTGTTGAGTCAGTCACAGGAAATGGTCGCATGAAATCAAGCAATAAGAAATACTTGCCAGCAAGCTGCTGTCTCACTACCGGCATCAGAATTGCTTTTCGCAGCAGTTTCTCTGCCAAAATATGTACTCTTGACCGATTTAGCAACACAGTAATGCAGCCAGTGGCTTGGTGCATGCTAACTTGTCGATGCAAATTACTTTCTACAACTACTGTGTACGCTTCTTCAACACGCACAGACAATAATCTGCGAATTTCGATGACAGACTCTCTCTCACCACAAATTCATGATATAACTGCAGCATCTCCTGATTGAAATGTCAAATTAAAAGAAAGGTACAATTACCTTTCCTGCAATTGCCGTACCCAACCTTCTCGGATTCGATCTGAATGCTTGTGCACAACGCAAACAAGACATCAGTGAGTTAAGAATGTCTCCTTCAATCTGTATGGAGTGCAAGGCACCAATCAAAATTGGAGACTTTTCTGTACTCAGATTAGATGCACTTGCTAGTGTCTTGGCCCAAGACTGAAACCAAATCCAAATAGATTAATTTAGAATCAAACTCCAACATAATACAGAAACTGACCAATCTATTTATGTCTGTTAGTACATCTGGTTCAAGAGTGGAATCAGGGGGCTGTCTAGAATGACTAGACAAAAATTCTCTCTGTACTTCAAAATGTGCAAAGTGTGCTCAATGTTATTGCAAAGTTTTGTGTAGTCTTGATGTACCGATAAACTGTTCTCTCAAAACCATACCACCAATAATTGTCCAGACTGCCAAAGCGGTGCACACACTCCTTCAAATAAATCAAATTGTGCACAACTACTGTACATGCCCTCAGACCGTAACTTTCTTCCAGCAAAATGTTGTGACGTAAACAAAATCGATGTCCTGCACTCGCCGCCTCTTCTTTCCAGCCATCACGTCCAGAACCAAATATGTACTCAACAATTCGTGCAATGCACTGCCATATTGCAAAGTCTGCTGATGAGACAATATCATGTAGCAGCACTTCTGACACACGAAATGCAAACTTCTGCCATTCTTTAGCTACAACATATTAACATTTAAGACTCTGATGCTTTTGGTATTCCCACGCTTGCCACCTTCCAAAATCCAGCATGCATACATTCGCTGGTATTCGAGACGCCTTCATCTCTATAACATTACAAAAAATCAATTAGACATTACAAATAAACAATAATTGGTAATGTAACGAAAAGCCTCAATACCAGCAGTCCATGGGAGCAAAGCTAATTTCTCAGACAGAATTTTCAACTTCTGTGCGCTAGTTGCATTCATCGGATCAACTTCTTTCTCTTCATCAAACATCAAATGAAAGTTGTGTTTAACAACACCCAATAGAAGGCAATGTTGAGCATCGATAACAAAATCTCTTGTGAAGTCAAACTCATACAAGTAATAAAGCTGGTGAAGAATGGTGGTTTCTTTAGAACCCAACTCCTTTGCACATCTTTGCCTGACAGTTTGCCTTTCTTCTTGACCAACACTCTCAAGAGATGATAACAACTCCTTACAAATTTGCCTCTTCTCAGCAGGGTAACGAGACAATTTGCAATAATTGCCATAATAATAGTGACTACTTCCCATTGGCATCTTTCCTAAAACAAGAAAAATTAATATCTAGTCTAATAGTTTTAAGACTATATCACATAAAAAACTAATTAGAATCTCCTATACTGCAAAATCGACATGGTCTTTGACCACAAAAAATTCCCTTTAAGATCTTACATTGGGCAACATGATCTCCAGTACACAACAGCATCAAGTGACAAAGTTTTGCTGGTCCTGCTGGAAGTCCTGGTAAGAATAAGGAATATTGGACATCGATGCCTACAATTACAAAGCGTAACTGCAGCAACCATTTGCAGATATTTTAAGACATAATTTAAACCAACCAAATCTCATCACAAAGCGGAGATAGAAATGGATCTAATGATATTGCTCTCTTCTTGGGTAGTATTTAAGTGGATACGAAGCCAAAAACATAAACTTCGCTGGTATGGCTTCTCTCTGTCTTTGACATTGTAGCTTTAGTAACCGAGATGATGCCTAGAAAAAAATTAATGCCAACATAGAACACGTTATCTTGATTACACACAACCGACCATACCACTTTGTAGATAATCAGATGACATTAGAAAATGCACAGACAACTTACGTATTCCACTAACACTGACACTTTACCAATATTGAATAGTATTAATTAATACTCAGTATAGATACTTAGTTCTCAAATATTGGTTCTTTATCACAGCCATGAGATAGTTTATTGAAAGGCTGCCACCCATTCCAATGGCCTGCAACAGATATGCATGATGATACCAATACTTGACACATCATTTCCGACTGCATTTTTATCAATATTTGCTATGTTCCTTAAATTACCTCTTGTAGTAGACAAAATTACTTTGTTGTAGTGGTAACAAAGTAGACAACAAATATGTCTGGAGTGTGAAGTGATGTCTACTGGTGATGCCAATATTTCTGCTGCAGACAATATGCCCTGACAGCCAATGGTCTCACATCTTAATTAAAGGTAAAGGCCACTCTTACATGAATACAAGAAGACAATAAATACAAGTAATGCTTCAACACATGAGCTACACTGCCGAACACCTTTTCATAATCTCAGAAATATGAAAGCTCTTCAAACTTCACTCCATCACATACCTCCTTCTTACAAGGATATCTCCAGAAGTCTCTATTTGATTCATTCCTGTCACAATGAAGCCAATGATCACGTTCCTTCCAGTGTGCCAACATCTTCTCACACATCGCTTTTTGTTGAGTCCATGCTTTGAATATACCGATCAAACTCAAATAGTAGTACTTTACAGAACCAGGTCTACCGCAGTGTCTGCACAATTCAATGTCACTATACAAAATGTCATAGTGGCATGGGTGATCTTCGTGAAGGCAAATGTAGTAAACTCTTGGTGGAATACAACCAGCATCTCCTAAAACCTTCTATACAGCAGACCACGATTCAGGTAGTTGACATCTCTCATCAAGTATTTGTCTGTTGGACCATTTTAAAATGTCTTCAAAACATTTGTTGGACACTTCGTGTTTATCCTTTAAACTCAAAAGCTCCAGAAGTGTTTCATGCCTACCAGGATTTTTATGTTTATCTTAACCACTATCAATATCGGAAACAGTGTCACTTGCATCACTATAAGGAATGCTCCCATTAGATGACACAGCAATCTCCTGCTCTTGTACACTACTTTCGTTGAGAGAACTGCAAGCATTAGCATCCAAATGTTCCTGATCAATGTTACATAAATGCTAATGTGCAGTAGTCCTTGACACTAGTCTAGAGTTGCAAATGGAACATGTACAATGACAGTACTGTTTAAGAGCATCTTCACAATCACAAGTTATCGGGTCCATACTCACACTCTGATCACTATAAACACGTTTCGCACTAGAAGTTCCTTTAAAACCAATGCAGACATGTACAAGTTACAAAATGCACCTGACAGAGCAATGTGCCAACTGAAACTAACTGTCATGGTTCCTTTCATGGGCACTCATGTCTTTAGACACATGAAGTCTGAATCAAACAAAACTACGACCATCTGCCTCCAAACTATCAATGTGTATAGCCTACAGGCAACCGCCAAACATACTTAGCCCCTCAGACAAAGTATGTTTCCTCGGGTCTCTTATCAACCCATTCAACTATTAGGTTTGTTCTAAATTGCCAGCTGATATTACAACAACCAATCAGGGCTGACTACTAAAGAAGGCCGACACGAGACAAGAGCATGCACCAGATGAAGATCCAAATCTCACCTATCAACATGAAGATTTAAATTCCACCAATCAACATGAGGATTCAATTCCACCAATCACAGTTTGGCTCTAAGGTTCCCGTTCAGGTCCAAGCTAGCCATTATCAACTTTGACCTATCAGCAAGCTTGGCCTAGCAGAAATCCCACCAATCAGCAACAGACAAACCAAAAGTAAAATGCAAAAGCGGGAAACTCAAAGCACAGTTCATCTTGCAAGAGAGATCGATCTGTATCATGAGCAAATTCGTCGCACATCCAGTCCAGCTGACCAACTAAATAACAGTGAGTGTGCAGAGGTAGATCTAAACTTGAACAAGTTATTGGAAAAGACAACTACAATCACAGTTATAAGAATCAATTGCAAGATGAACATGTACATGTACGAATTCTTACTGAATGATCTTCAGACTTTACAACCTGGACAGTAGAAGAGACAGCACAATGCCTGCGTAGCATTGGCTGCTCAAAAGACATTATAGCAAACTTTATTTGTATGTCAATGCTAAACTTGTTTGTAGAAAATGAAAGCTTTACTAACTAACTGGATGTCACAGACGAAGAGATTGATGGAGAAGCACTCCAAAGCATGGCAGATGAGTCAACGCTTAGCACCATTGGCGTAAGAAAGATGGGCAGTAAAGTCAAAATTTGCCATCGAATAAACGAACTTATAGAAGAAAGCAAGAAGTCTACAATGGCTTCGATCTACTCATACAGTACACCACAGCACAAAATGAGCACTAACACTGAGGATGTTCTAGCTGCTATTATAAATGTACACTTGACACTTGCTGGGGAAGTCTCTCAAGCAGGACAAGCCTTTTTGAAAGCACATCCTCCATGGATGCACACAAAGTACATGCATGGTAAGAATGTCACACTAATTCGTCTGTCGAACAAACACTAACATGCATCTTTGCAAATACAGTATAGCGACTCATAAAAAAACTACAAGAGAATTCTTCAATTCTGCCAAGACCTTCAAAAGTTTAGATGGTGATCAGACTAGACTAGACGAAGCTGTCCGAGACCTCCTGCCAAAATGTTCTATGCCAGAGATTGGATTCGGGAACGTTAATGCAAAAAGTTATATAATACAACGTACAAATTACCAATACGTCAACAGCTTCTGATCTGTGGCAGCTGGAATCCGTAGTCGTCTAATGGACAGTACGAGGGAACACAGAAGACGAATCACCAGTCTTTCCATTCGTCCAAAGGTATTCTAGCTAAGCGTGTAGCTGTTTCAAACCCTAAACTCACCGAACATCTTTGTGTTCTTTGCAGGAAGCCGAACAGCCCTCTGCAACTGCAACAAAGTCCAACACTCCGACGGAAAGAAAAATCTGCTTCGACGACCACAACGGAACTGCAGGTGCCGATGTGTCGGCACGTTAAATCGAATTCCAATGTAAAGACTGCAATCCACAACTCGATCTCCAAAGCGCACTTTCGACACCAATAACCACAGCTCCATTTCCATTTCCCGCTTCCCGGAAAGTACCAGCTGTAACAGCGTGCGCATCTCTCGTAGGCACCGAAGCTGCCTCCCATTGGCTGTTTGGTCGCGGAGAAAGAGCGGAACGACTCTCACTGGAGAACGTAGGTCTCGCTCCAGCCAGCTGCAGTCGAGAACATCACGAGGAGAATGCTAACGATACGGCTCTTGATACGACGATTGACCAAAGTAAAAGTAAATTTATCCGTGATATTATCAATATACGCCCCCTAATTGTATGCTTTGGCAGATCACGATTTATCTCAGAGAAGCAGCAATGCTGTTGTAGCAGCCGTACTGAAGCTGCCAAGCATTTCAATGGCACTTCTTAGCAAGCATTTAAAACCGATGGCAAAGCTTTTTGGCGTGCAACGCTACTCGGGCAAAGACAAAAACTGGCTCGTTGTAGAGGTGGCACACGAGCTAGTAGCCAAGAAGTGGGTCGCTGTCAATGGAGACAAAAGACTGCTCTCCAGCGATAACATAAAAGTTGCTAGGTACTTTCACATATAATTAGACTATCTACGTAGTTTGAAATGCCAAAGTGTAAATTTTTGCGAAAGTACATCTAATAAAGACAATTGAATTCGATCAAAAAGTCCATATATATAGCAAAATCGACAGAAATCAAAATGGCAGGGCCTCTAATTGAAAGCGTTCCAATAGTGGGTTTCTCAGGTTAATGTATGAGTTTTCTTAATTTTACAAAACCTCTCAAGGTGGGTTATGGTGGGTTATAGTAGGTTTCTTACGGTTTTACGTGGATTTTTGTCGGTTTTTCCGGGTTTTTGTAAAGTTTCTGTGGGCTAGAAAACAAACATGTGGATATTTGTTTTGCAAACCCAGACATGGGTTTGCCTCGTTTCCCACAGAAATCCTCATGAAAGCACACACAAAAACGCATGTGGGTTTTTGTGTCACATTCCCTGTGTTGTTCTTTCTAGTCACAGCTAGTCAATGCCCAGATGAAAATAGGGTTGCGGTGCTAGAGTGCATGCGATGATCACGGTAACCACACTCCCCAATCCGCCAACTAAAATTTACATCACCCAAGCACTGGCTTGCGACATCCTGAGATGTCGGAAACCATGCGGTCTGGGCGTTTCTCTGTTTCTTTGTTATTGTTTTTTGTGAGTTAAGACAGATGCTCCCTTTCTGAAAGTCTGATCAAGCATTTGACTAGCGATCACCGCAATTGGACTCTATCTAGAGCCCGGGTTGCACGCGTAGGCGGATCTTTGCCGTCCTTTCTCTACTAGGCAACGTACGGTCAACTTCAGACACGGTATCGAAATTCCAAAACAATGCCAATCTGACAAAGTGTGTAATTCAAGAACTGTGTTGGTAGGTACTTACTTTCACAGAGTTTCCTAGATTGTGAAGGCCTGTAGGTGAGTAATCACAATACAATGCATGCAGACCACTAAAAGACTTCGATTATTTTAAAAATAGCTCGTTGTAAAACGGAATTTGATTTAATGGCAAGCTGCTAGGTCTATACTTACATTTCTGGACGAATGCAGTAATTTTAACCAACTTAGACATTGTAGGTCTGCAAGCTTGATGCCGACGTGCGCATTTGCCGTGGATGGTGCAACTGTTTGCATTGTTGTGCTTGAGTTTGCATGCGCCTACTTGCAGATTGTGTACATTTGTCTGTAAATTAAAATTTTAGCTTAATGCATTAAGGATTGTTTTGCAGAAAATGGATATTCCACAGAGTATGTATGTACGATCAGTGACTGTCTATTCATTTTGCAGACATTGACTGACTAATTGTAATAACGAGCGTAGAAGAGAAGAGATCGCTTTATTTCATGATTCGCTCGTCTTCAATGAGCGTTTCACCAGATCTTGTGTTCTTGCCATGCAATACAGCTAGTGGCCCTAGCTCTGCCAACGAGATAGGAAAACCGTTTGTTTCCAAGCATCCAAGAAGGATGTTTCTCAATTTAGCCAAACATGTACAAACACCGTTAACAAACTTAGCAAGTTTTCATAGTAGAAATAGGTAATTAGTAAATTGTTGATGGCGATTACTTGAAGTCTAACTAATTGGCAAAACTATGTTCTCCTGTAAGAGATGTGGATAGACCTTTGGATTCTTTACTTGCATGAAATGACGAGAAGTTAATAGATTTTTGCACAGGGCTTGACATATAGGTAACTACTGTCAACTTCCTTTCTAAAAATATTAGTTTCGCAGCTAGAACCTCTGATGAATATTCTATCAAAATTCGTTGTAATCCAACAAAAAAAAACACAATCAAAAGTACCATTTTTGCATGGCAGAGGTAAAAGCGAGTCATATTGTGCTCCAGTGCACGAAAGTTGATCTTTTAGATAATGAGTCTTACGCTCATTTGATGATGTTCTAGGTTTGTAAATACATGTGTCAATTGTGATGTGATGTTAGGATGAGTGAAACACACCAGACATGAATAAAAGTCTAGTGTTAGAAGTGGCGGACAACAAAGTCGATGAGATGGGAAGTCTTTTGAAGTCAGGATCAGGTTCACCTGATGTGTGTGATATTGATGTATGTTATTGACTGACTGACTTGTTCTATTGTTGCTTGATAACAACTCACTCTATTGTAGATTCTGTACCTGTCACACTTTGTGCTGGAGACTTCGATTCCATTGCACATATTTTGTTGCAAAAAGAAGCAAATGTGAACAAAACTGATTCCATTTGTTAGTTTTGAGTGAATGAATGAAAGAAAGAATAGAGTGATATTTCATTGATGTGATGAGATTTGTGATAGGACGGATATTACATTAAATAAAATAATAACACAAATTTTGTTATTGCAGGGTATGACTGCTTTTTAGTGTCTGCAGAGATCGTGGTTATAATTCACAAATTGTTATGTTATTATCAGATAATGCTGATGGTAATCTGACGGGTATGGTGAGTGTTATGGCACATCTTTGATTGATTTATGATATGCAGTATTGTGAGCAATCTTCACTTCAAGCTGGGGATTTTGCCATTGTCGGTTTGAGGCTCTCAGAATTTTAGCTAACACTTCTATACTATAGGTTGGCTATAGTACTCTAAAACTACAATGAAATACACCATTGATTTATTACTGTCAATGTTATGTGTAATGCGAGGTTTAGTAGTCTTAGTGCGGGTTTCGTCTATTAGAAAAGAGAAGAATGGTAAAGTGGGAAACACAGTAAAAGTAACAGCTCTATGTAGTTTGTGGAATAGTATTTTATGAAGAAGATAAGACCAACTCCTGATGTGTCAGGGATAGTTGGTAAACTGAATTTTATTCAAACTTTAGAAAGCTTGTACACGACGATGTAATTTGTTGTCAACAAACACTTTATATACTACTTGTTGAAGAGAATTTGGAAGCGCCCATAATTTCATACTATTCAGTGAATGTTAGTTACCAGCATCCGATACTTTTTTACTATTAAGACCAGACCACTGACATTAGCAATACAGCTGATTCTTTCTGTTAGCATACTGTTGATTCTGTAACATAAAACTTTCGTGGCACTTCAAGTTGCCATTTTTTCCCGGATTTTCCATTGACCTTGACCCCAACTCTGTACATGACTTTTTTCTGAAAGTCGGGACATCGGCAAATTCCATGCTGAGTTTCCTGGGTGACAGCAAGTGAAGCAAAATTTCCAGACTTTATCTTACGTGCTATGGCATTGTTGGCACGGCAGACCTTTTTAACTTTAGCTTTGAATGATACTTGTCCTTCGTTTTCTTGGGCGGAAGAAGTTACTTGAACTAAAACAACTACAGTACAAGTAGAAATTAATTCTGTTAATAAATGAAAGTCAATTGTAATTTTTTGTTACCAGCATGTCGCTTCTTATTGGCATCTTGACGTGTTTGAGTAGAATCACAGCTGCAAGCTAACACATAAACCAGATATCAATAATTTATCTTAAAGAGTTTTTTGCATATGAATTGTATTAATTTAACTGTGCAAAACCACAGCTTAGCTTTATTGGTAAAAAGATATTTTACCGATGTCATATGCTTAGCATTTAATTAAGTAATAAAGATGTATAATTTATTATAACAACTAGAAACACCCCTTGCTCACTTGGGGCCTTGGTAATAATTAATCAATTAGTAACCAAACAAAAAAGGTAGTTATTCCAGCTTTCACAGGTTGCATGTCAACCAGCATGCCCGTGCGAACGGTATCTTCCTAGTGGCTATGCAAAAAAATCCGCTTGGCCTGGCACAGTGCAAATCGATTTGTTAGTGTGGTGATCTATTATTCTCTAGTGTAGCATACGTCATGTTAGAAGCAGTCCTGTAGCACCTTGCCAATATTAATATTATTAGCATTTTGTGAATTATGATGAACATCAGTACTATGCAGAAAATGGCTTACCAACAACATCCAGTTTTGCTGTCGATGATGCTCTCATGACGTGAGTAACAGCCATGTTAGTGACTGTGTTCTGAGCTGTGCAAGTATAGTATGCTGCATCAGATGGACGTGCATCTTGCACAACAAGTTTGGAGTTGTCTGATTGGATGCTAATTCTGTTTACCGAAGATGACAGAACTTGACCATCTCTAGTCCATGTAATAGTAGGCACTGGATTGCCTTCAACAGCACATAAAAAGATGGCATCACTATGAGACATAACCTCTTGATCATCTAGACTCAAGTTGAAATATGGACCGTCTACAATAGAAACACCAGTCACAGAAATAAGACACACGAATCGATACTAAAGCAAATAACATACACTGCTCATCCAGTGTTACATTCTTTGTGTCCATGCCTCCTTCATTTGTAGCAAAGCAGCGATACAAACCACCATCTGCTGTCTCCAAGTTGTTTATTCTCAACGTTCCGTTGTTAAAAGTCACATACTTACTGGAATTAGAAATCTCCTCTCCTTGCCTCACCCAATATACACGAGGAGTGGGGATTCCACGAGTAGCACAAGGCAACCACACAGATAGGCGACGAACAGCACCAACATGATCAACAGTTGACAAAATTCTAGCATATACTGAACACACATAGACGTATCAAAAACCTTTGATACATTAAGATGAGAACTGTACACACCAATAACTTTCAGAGTGCCCGAATGTCTCACTGTACTGATGTAGTTGCTTGCTACACACGTATAAGTACCAGCATCTTCCGGTCGAATATCTGCTACCGTCAGTCGCGTTCCATCGGATGAGACAGAAATGCGCATATCGCCGTACAGTCGAGACCCATCCTTGTACCACGTCACAACAGGAGATGGATTCGCAGAAACAGAGCAAATAAAGACAGCATCACTATCAACCAACAAGTTGTACGTAAGACTGGTAGTAGTAAACGTTGGACCAACTACAAACAGACAGACAACAATGTCACCCACAAAGTACAAAGTCAGCTGGCAGAGTGTGCTCACAATGAACGTCTACAGTCACCTTGACTGTATCTTCTCCGCCGACATTAGTAGCCACACACTTGTAAACACCTGAATCAACGCTCTCTAAATTTCTGACATGAAGAGTACCGTTTGTGTAGACATGATATTTCAGTGCTGCGGTATCAATCAACTTGTTGTCCTTATACCACGTTATGCGAGGGCGTGGATTTCCAGTAGCATCACATGGCAGCCAGACATCAGCACCGACAATACCATCAATTACATCGAATACAGAAACAATCATCGAAGAAACTAGAAACATACATTAGTTTTACTGGTTATGCATAATCGTCCATGATGCCTCTATTACCAATCACATCAACTCTAGCTGACACATTGGCTTGGCCGACTTCATTAGAAACAATACACATGTATAATCCAGCATCTGATGCTTTCACTAAACATATAGTTAGTCGTGTGCCGTTGTCAGATATCTCCACATCACTTGAACGCTGCAGCTGGATGCCATTTTTGCTCCACTGTACAAAAGGCAGTGGATTACCAGAGCCAACACACTGTAGCTTTAGACACCGGCCAGAAAGTATTGACTGAGGTGTAAATTCAACATCAATTGAGGGAGGAACTGTGTATGAAATTTCCAAGTATTACCAATAGCAACTGTGAAAGACTAATAAGTGTACATACAAAGAACGTCTATTGAGATTTCTATTGCGTCAACACCACCTCGATTTGTAGCAACACACTTGTAATCGCCACTGTCATCATCTTGAACGTTATTTATTAGCAAAGATCCATTTGAAAAAACTTGATATTTACGCCCATTGATGTCCAAACGCCGCCCATTTCTTTCCCAGTGAATTACAGGAGGTGGAATACCACTGGCTGGACATGGTAAAAGAGTTCTAGAGCCAGTCACTACAGCTGTGCCATTTATCGTGTCTCCAATGACAGCAGCAACTAAATCACATACATCAGAACAACTACATCAAAGTGACTATCAAATACGCATCACCTATCACATCCAAAGTGGCCGTCGCTCTTGCGCGACCAACTGTGTTTGTAGCTACACATGTATATCTTCCTGCATCATCTGGCCGAGCTAAGGAGATCACCACGGAACCATCCAATACTTGAACTCTATCATCACCCAACAGTATTTGATCATCCTTCAGTTATGTAATCTGTGGCTGTGGATTACCGCGTGCCACACACTGAAAGACAACTTGACCCTCAAACCGAACCTCTTGAGTGACAGGCGGAGGAACAATAAGAGGCGAGTCTAATACAAGGAACTTGAGCAATTATCGTTTCAAATGATTTCAATACAGCAATACTCACAGTACACAACAACAGTAAAGTTCATTGTGCGTTCACCACCACGGTTGACTGCAACACACTGATAATGTCCTGAATCATCATTCTGAGCATTAATAATTCGAAGAGTGCCAGTTCCCTGTCCCAATACATTGTATTTTCTGCCATCACTGATTAGTTGTTCCGAGCCTTGAAACCATTCTATGGTAGGCGTTGGATTACCAGATGCAAAGCAGTTGAGAACTGCTGTGAAGCCTTGTCGTACAGTAATGTAATTGTTTTGAGAGCGAATATCTGGAGGAACTACAACCCAAACAGAAAACTACAATAAAGTTTCAACTTTTAAGTCAATAAATGTTACCAATGACATGGAGCTCTCCTGTTGAGCTGTCACTTCCGACAAGGTTCTTTGCACTGCAAGCATATTCACCCTCATCAAATGGCTCTAGCTCTCTAATGCTTAATGTTGTTTTATCCCTCGAGATCACAGTTTTTCTATTGTTAGTCAGCACCTCAGAGAAATCTTTCATCCAAGTGATCTCTGGTTTCGGATTCGCTTTTGGTGTTTGGCATTCAAACGTTGCTGTTTCTCCAACAAGCACCCACAAATCAGGCAACCGAGGATTAATAGTAGGTTAAGCTGCAACAACAGCAAACATCACTATTATTTTGAAATGCATGCAACTTAGTCCTTCTTGTGTTAACCTTGTATGTCTAACACTGTTGTTGCATTAGTTGTACCTCCCCGATTACGAGCAATACACATGTAAGTGCCTGACTCAGACTCAGCAGCATTGCAAATACGTAAAGTACCATTGACGTGCACTTGGTACTTGGGCAAATTTGTAAAGGCACGGACACCGTCTCTGTACCATTCAATGTTTGGTGGAGGGGCACCTTCTGTATCACATGGCAACCAAATGCATTTTCCAAAAGACACAAAAACATTAGGCACCATAGGAGTAATGACTGGTGGCACTACAAAAATAGACTCGATACAGCTGGCACACATATATGTATATTGGAAATGTCTCCATACCTATCACAAGTAGATAGGCTGATATCCTGTCTCGACCAATTTCATTCTCTGCGACACACGTGTAGCGCCCACTGTCTGATTGTTCGACGTTAGTTATGACCAACTTTTGATTGTTATTCTCTAACAGCCGTCGCCTTCCGTCGAGTTTGAGTGGTTCACCGCTGTGTAGCCACACTATCGTTGGACGAGAATTCCCAATGGCAATACATTCCAGCAGAACAGTCCGCATAAATAATACGTTGGTATCAACAGGTTCCTTTGTGATACGAGGAACAACTACACAAAACATCCATGTAATCCTTTATCTGGTAAAAGTAACATATCAGTGCTCACCATGGACTTGTAGATGTACGGTCTCATTCTTAGAGCCCAACAGATTTGTTCCAACACACGTGTATACACCTTGATCTTTGACTTGCACTGATACTAAAGTCAGTTGCTTTTCGAGAACTGACACCTTGATACTGCTCAACCTTGTGTTGCCTCGATACCAGTCAATGGTTGAAGATGGAAGACCCTCTCCTTTGCAAGTAAACGTGGCATTCTCGCCATCATGACGCACAAGCTGTTTTGGATATACCACAATTATTGGTCCGGCTTTGCAACATCATCCAAGAATATGTTTAGGTTTAGTAAACAATTAAGATCAATAAACTCCAACTAACCTTGGACTTCAATCTTTGCTGTGACACGCGTTTCCCCAGCAATATTCTTTGAAAGGCAAGTGAGATCAGCTTGATCTTCTGGCTGAATATTAATTATTGAATAGATAGACAATGGAATGGTTTCAAAAATTTCTATGTCAACACGTGGGTTGTATCTAGGTACTGATCCATTGATCAACCACTCTACCGTAGGAGTAGGAGCCCCAATGACTTGACACACAATTATCGCATCATGTCCAGAAGCCACTGATAAATTTACAGGTCCATCAATAACCACGGGTGCTTCTGTAAAAAACCAGTAACCATAAGCATTCAATCAAAATCTGTCTAAACAAATAACGTACGAGCGATAGTAACATTAAGAGGAAATCCATCCACATTCCCTTCTCTGCTTTGTATCTCACAATGGTAAATGCCCTCATCAGCACGTGTTACATTCAAAATAACCAAACGGCCATCATTGTAGAACACGTATCGATCATTGCTTGTGTCCAAAGGCTGCCCACTTTTGTACCAAACTATAGTTACAGACACAATACTGCTAAAACGACATAGCAGTTCAAGAGGCTCTGCCATAAAAGCCCATATCACACCAGTCTGTGGATTTATCGCAACAGGAGCATCTAGACATTACAGTTAGTAATGTGCACGTGATACGTTGTAAGACATATACCTGCCTGACCAGGAACTACTGTAGATGAAATTCTCTGAAAATGGTATCCATGTTCATCATAGCCAACTATTACAACCAGAAACTCATCCTTAGGGGCTATAAAAGTCGTTTTGTCGAGAGCACTAAACAAGTTGCTGACATTCCAGTCAACAGGAAGTATTTGCAAGCGATTTCCATTCAGATGCATCAAGTTAAGATGAGTGACTTGAGCATTCTGACAAGTACATGTCAAATTCGTAGCATCACTCGGTGGTTCTGTAGCGTTTAAAACAATACTCACAGACTGACCTACGGATAAACAATTCAAACCGCAAGTGACAATTATTGAGATACAAAAAATTGCCCACCAACTACAGGCCGAACATAGAAAGATCCTGGAGATCCTTTGTACGTAAACGACACTTTGAAATTACAAACTGAGCGTCCGCTGACAGTCACAGAATATGGCAGAAGTGACATAACTTCTAACTTCCATTGACCTACTTCTGGTTTGTCTACTTTTATAACTTTTACTGCCTTCTCGTTGATGTCGAAAGGATAGTCTGACTTTGTTGCCGGGTCCACAAGATGAATTCTGATTTCATTTTCTACTGCATCGATTTCTTCAGCAGTTCCATTGGCTGTGGCTGTTACCAATAAATCCAAAAGACACGAATCGACAGGAAAGTAGAATGTGCGCTCCCCGGCTTCCAATCCGCTCGCATAGAATAGATTGACGACGCGTGCTTGCACAGTCAAATCAATATATTTAATCACTTGGTCGACAGCATTCTTTTTCACTTGAAAAATTGCTCCTGTGGAAGCAGTAGCAATTCTCTTGAATGCATCATACTCGGGACCAGAGCGATAGCCACAGTCACCGGTCAGTACAAAAACCACCTGCCAAACATATTAAATCTATTGCCTTAATTTAGGCAACTCCAACACTCTAGACTTACGCTACTCCCCGTTGACTGGATCTCACTGATAACAGTATCCGTCAAGTTATAATCCTTGGCGCTGGCATCCGTGAATACAAATAGAAAAGAGCAAGGTCGACTCACTTGCAGAGCAAGCTGAATACCAGATATGGCCATCTCGGGACAGTCACCCCCACCATCCACGTACATATTGTCCAATGCTTTTTTAAACAGATACGTACTTCTCGTCACGGTCACCAGTTTTTTGTTCACCACTAGTAAAAAAGACTGAGTGTAAGACCGACCAACGTCCATGTGGTGTACATAGTATTGATCCCGTTAAGTAGACGCCACACCATCAACCCGACAACTAAGTGTGAGAGTGTGATTTCTCAGAAGAGCACGCATCGTAAATCCACGGCACGCGACCAAATTCGACGGATATGGCAATGTTTGCCATTGTATCTAATCTCTCAACTACAGACTACTGACCTGGATCATGAAATGGAACGACAATAAAATCCTGGACCGGTAGATCACTCTGCGACAGAATAGCTCGGAAGATAGCATTGGCGCCCTTCTTCACCTGCTCCAATTCGTCGTTCATGCTTCCCGTTATGTCGAAGACAAACGTGAGTGACGCTGGCGGCCATTCCTGGGTTGAATACGGTACCACTCGGTCTACATCAGCTGTATGCTGCTGCGATGACGGACACCACCAGAGCAGTACGAGACAGAAGCACTGAATCGCTTGCAGCCTCGATATCGTCATGACGCAAGAAAGTAGACAAATAATTCGTTATGGTAGAAAACAGACGACTGACTAATCTAATCTCTTTCTTCAAACTAAAATTTGAGAGTCAGTCGATCCGTCTGTGACTCGGATTTGTAATAAACTGAATAGAAGGAGACCAGTCAATAGACAAAACTGTTTATCACCACAGCTATCAGGTGATATCAAGAGCTATTGAAGCAGACAGACTGCCAGAGCCCCTGCTCACCTTCTAGATAATTGATTGGACAAAAGATTTTGATAGCGTACAGCAGCGGCGCTGTTTGCATGTCGGTAGCTATTCTTCTTCTAACCGCAATTCCAAATTTAACTGAAGAGGAAGCGACTTGCGCAACATCACACTAACAACTATTAAACGGCATATGGCCTGGCAGCGGTACACGTGGTGTATCACACTGCTGGGGCGTGTCCAACGGTACCGTCTGTGTCCATGGACGAGATGATCAATATTCGCTTGTGTGTCCGCCATGCGTACACACTGAAACGAAGTAAGTACCGTGATGGTGGTGTGGAGAGGTATCGAAGCCAGGCAAGCTAACTCGACTGTCTTCAATAATATTTATTTATTCTTCCAAGTTTTCCTCTGCAACCTGTTAATAACAGCCAAGTCAACAGTCTTACCTTGTAACCAATGAATTTGTTTTCCCCCACTTAGGTGAGAATAATTACAGCAGTGCTAATTCCATATGACACCAGATAAAATTACAATGCACTATCTGCTTGATGAGATTACCCATCAGTTTTGCACATCACAAAGCTACAAATATAGACAAATCTCAAGTCAACAAAGACAATGTCCAATCTGTAATGTCAATTCTGGTAAGGATAAGAAGTCTACATTGGCTTTGATCTACCCATACAGTACACCACAGCACAACCTGAGCACTATGACCAAAGATGTTCCAGCTGCTATCATAAATGTACACTTGACACCAGCTGGGAATATCTCTCAAGCAGGACAAGCCTTTTTGAAAGCAAATCATCCATGGATGCACACAGTACATGCATGGTAAGAATGTCACACTAATCAGTCTGTTGAACAAACACTAACATGCATCTTTGTAAATACAGTAAAACGGCTCATAACAAAACTACAAGAGAATTCTTCAATTCTGCCAAGAACTTCAAAAATTTAGATGTTGATCAGACTAGACTAGACGAAGCTGTTCGAGACCTCCTGCCAAAGTGTTCTATGCCACGGATTGGATTCGAGAAAGGTAATACCAAAAGGTATATAATACAACGTACAAATTACTAATACGTCAACAGCTTCTGATCTGTGGGAGCTGGAATCCGTAGTCATCTAATGGACAGTACGAGGGAACACAGAAGACGAATCACAAAGTCTTTCCATTCGTCCAAAGGTATTCTAGCTACTCGTGTAGCTGTTTTCAAACCCTAAACTCACCGAACATCTTTGTGTTTTTTGCAGGAAGCCGAGGAGCCCTCTGCAACTGCAACCAAGCCCAAGACTCTGACTGAAAGAAACATCTGCTTCGACGAACACAACGCAACTGCATACGCCGATGTGTCGGCACGTGAAATCGAATTTCAAGATGAAGACTGCAATCCACAACTCGATCTCCATAGCGCACTTTCGACACCAATAACCACAGCTCCGTTTCCATTTCTCGCTTCCCGGAAAAGACCAGCTGCAGCAGCGTGCGCATCTCTCGTAGGCACCGAAGCTGCCTCTCATTGGCAGTTTGGTCGCATAGAAAGAGCGACACGACTCTCACTGGAGAACGTAGGTGTCGCTTCAGCCAGCTGCAGTCGTGAACATCACGAGGCAAACGCTAACGATACGGCTCTTGATACGGAGATTGAACAATGGTGAAAGTAAATTTATCCGGGATGTTATTAACCCCTTAATTGTATGCTTTGGCAGATCACGAGTTATCGTAGAGAAGCAGCAATGCTGTTGTAGCAGTCGTACTGAAGCTGCCAAACATTTCAATGGCACTTCTTAAAAAGCATTTAAAACCGATGGCAAAGCTTTTTGGTGTGCAACACTACTCGGGCAAAGACAAAAACTGGCTCGTTGTAGAGTTGGCACACGAGCTAGTAGCCAGGAAGTGGGTCGCTTTTAATGGAGACAAAAGACTGCTCTCTAGCGATAACATAGAAGTTGCTAGGTACTTTTAGATATAATTAGACTAGCTACGTAGTTTGAAGTGCCAAAGTGTAAATTGTTGAGAAAGTATTATTTCATAAAGACGATTGAATTTAATCAAAAAGTCCATATATATATAGCAAAATCGACAAAAATCAAAATGGCAGGTGCCTCTAATTAAAAGCGTTCCCATAGAGGGTTTTGCAGATTAATGTATGGGTTTTCTTAATGTTACAAAAATCCTCAAGGTGAGTTATGGAGGGTTGTGGTATGTTGATTACTGTTTTACGTGGGTCTCTGTCGTTTTTTGCGGGTTCTTTGTAAAGTTTCTGTGGGTATTTGTTTCGCAAACCCACACATGGGTTTGCTTCGTTTCCCACAAAAATCCTCATAAAAACATACACCAAAACACATGTGGATTTTGTGTCACATTCCCTGTGTTGTTCTGTCTAGCTACAGCTAGTCAATGCCCAGATGAAAATAGGGTTGCGGTGCTAGAGTGCATGCGCTGATCACGGTAACTACACTCCCCAATCCGCCCACTGTAATTTACATCACCGAAGCACTAGCTTGCGCCATCCTGAAATGTCGGAAACCATGCGGTCTGGGCGTTTATCTGTTTCTTTGTTATTGTTTTTTGTGAGTTAAGACAGATGCTCCCTTTCTGAAAATTTGATCAAGCATTTTACTAGCGATCACCGCAATCGAACTCTATCTAGAGCCCGTGTTGCACGCGTAGGCGGATCTTTGCCGTCCTTTCTCTACTAGGCAACGTACGGTCAACTTCAGACACGGTATCGAAATTCCAAAACAGTGCCAATCTGACAAAGTGTGTAATTCAAGAACTGTGTTGGTAGGTACTTACTTTCACAGAGTTTCCTAGATTGCGAAGGCCTGTAGGTGAGTAATTACAATACAATGCATGCAGACCACTAAGGCTTTTCGATTATTTCAAAAATAGCGCGTTGTAAAACGGAATTTGATTAAATGGCAAGCTGCTAGGTCTATACTTACATTTCTGGACGAATGCAGTAATTTTAACTAACTTAGACATTGTAGGTTTGCAAGCTTGACGCCGAAGCGCGTATTTGCCGTGGATGGTGCAACTGTTTGCATTGTTGTGCTTGAGTTTGCATGCGTCTACTTGCAGATTGTGTACATTTGTCTGTAAATTAAAACTTTAGCTTTATGCATTAAGGAATGTTTTGCAGAAATTGGATACTCTACAGAGTATGTATGTACGATCAGTGTTTGTCCATTCATTTCCATACATTGACTGACTAATTCTAATAGCGAGCGCAGAAGAGAAGAGATCGCTTTATCTCATGATTCGTTCATCTTCAATGAGCGTTTCTCCAGATCTCGTGTTCTTGCCATGCAATACAGCTAGTGGCCCTAGCTCTGCCAACGAGATAGGAAAACCGTTTGTTCCAAGTATCGAAGAAGGATGTTCCTCAATTTAGCCAAACATGTTCAAACAACGTTAACAAACTTAGCAAGTTTTCATAGTAGAAATAGGTAATTAGGAAATTGTTGATGGCGATTAATTGAGGTCTACCTAATTGGCAAAACTATGTTCTCCTGTACAAGATGTGGATAGACCCTTGGATTCTTTACTTGCATGAAATGACGAGAATTTCAATAGATTTTTGCGTAGAGCTTGACAAATAAGCAACTACTGTCAACTTCCTTTCTAAAAATATTAGTTTCGCGGCTAGAACCTCTGATGAATATTTTATCAAAATTCGTTGTAATCTAAACAAACAAAAAACAAACAAAATCAAAAGTACCATTTTTGCATGGCAGAGGTAAAAGTGAGTCATATTGTGCCCTAGTGCACAAAAGGTTGATCTTTTAGATAATGAGCCTTACGCTCATTTGATGATGTTCTAGGTTTGTAGATGCATGTGTCAATTGTGATGTGATGTTGGGATGAGTGAAACACACCAGACATGGATAGGAGTCTAGTGTTAGCAGTGGAGGGCAACAAAGTCGATGAAGTGGAAAGTCTTTTGAAGTCAGGATCAGCTTCACCTGATGCGTGTGATATAGATGTATGTTATTGACTGACTGACTCGTTCTATTGTTGGTTGATAACAACTCACTCTTTGTAGATTCTGTACCTGTCAAACTTTGTGCTGGAGACTTCGATTCCATTGTACATATTTTGTTGCAAAAAGAAGCAAATGTGAACAAAACTGATTCCATTTGTTAGTTTTGAGTGAATGAATGAATGAAAGAATAGAGTGATATTTCATTGATGTGATGAGATTTGTGGAAGGACGGATATTACATTAAATAAAATAATAAACACAAATTTTGTTATTGCAGGGTATGACTGCTTTTTAGTGTCTGCAGAGATCATGGTTATGATTCACAAATTGTTATGCTATTATCAGATAATGCTGATGGTAATCTGACGGGTATGGTGAGTGTTATGGCACATCTTTGATTGATTTATGATATGCAGTATTGTGAGCAATCTGCACTTCAAGCTGGGGATTTTGCCATTGTCGGTTTGAGGCTCTCACAATTTTAGCTAACAATTCTATACTATAGTTTGGCTATAGTACTCTGAAACTACAATGAAATACACCATTGATTTATTACTGTCAATGTTATGTGTAATGCGAGGTTTAGTAGTCATAGTGCGGGTTTCGTCTATTAGAAAAGAGAAGAATGGTAAAGTGGAAAACACAGTAAAAGTAACAGCTCTATGTAGTTTGTGAAATAGTATTTTATGGAGAAGATAAGACCAACTCCTGATGTGTCAGGGATAGTTGGTAAACTGAATTTTATTCAAACTTTGGAAAGCTTGTACACGACGATGTAATTTGTTGTCAACAAACACTTTAATATACTACTTGTTGAAGAGAATTTAGAAGCGCCCATAATTTCGTACTATTTAGTGAATGTTAGTTACCAGCATTCGATACTTTTTTACTATTAAGACCAGACCACTGACATTAGCAATACAGCTGCTTCTTTCAGTTAGCACACTGTTGATTCTGCAACATAAAACTTTCGTGGCACTTCAAGTTGCCATTTTTTCCCGGATTTCCCATTGACCTTGACCCCAACTCTGTACATGACCTTTTTCTGAAAGTCGGGACATCGGCAAGTTCCATGCTGAGTTTCCTGGGTGACAGCAAGTGAAGCAAAATTTCCAGACTTTATCTTGCGTGCTCTGGCATTGTTGGCACGGCAGACTTTTTTAACTTTAGCTTTGAATGATACTTGTCCTTCGTTTTCTTGGACGGAAGAAGTTACTTGCACTAAAACAACTACAATACAATTAGAAATTAATTCTGTTAATAAATAAAAGTCAATCGTAATTTTTTGTTACCAGCATGTCGTTTCTTATTGGCATCTTGACGTGTTTGAGTAGAATCACAGCTGCAAGCTAACATATAACCCAGATATTAATAATTTATTTTAAAGGGTTTTTGTATATCAATTGTATCAATTTAACTTTGCAAAACCACAGCTTAGGTTTATTGGTAAAAAGATATTTTATCGATGACATATGTTTAGTATTTAATTAGTTAATAAAGATGTATAATTTATTATAACAACTAGAAACACCCCTTGTTTACTTGGGCACAGACAGACCTTGTTAATAATTAATCAATTAGTAGCCAAACGAAAAAGGTAGTTATTTCAGCTTTCACAGGTTGCATGTCAACCAGCATGCTCGTGCAAACGGTATCTTCCTAGTGGCAGTACAAAAGAATCAGCTTGGCCTGGCACAGTGCAAATGGATTTGTATGTGTGGTGATCCATTATTCTCTAGTTTAGCATACGTCATGTTAAAAGCAGTCGTGTAGCACTTTGCCAATATTAATATTTTTAGCATTTTGTAAATTATGCGTGAACATCAGTACTATACAGACATTCAGATTCAAACGTACATACTAATAATGCTCATGCAGAACCGTCGGTTCTCATGATCATATACTTACGTTCACATGATGGTTCCTTTCCACTCCACAGCCCACTTGGCAAACAAATTCTAGAACTATCTCCGTTTTTCAATCGATATCCTGACTCACAAGTGTAAGTTGAGATAACAATAGTGTGTACAATTTCAGTTGTAACGTTGCCGTTAGTTGGCGAAGCAAGTGAAACGCATTTGTTACCTGAAAAAGTTCTATTGCATATGAACTTTAAAAATAAGTATAAAGATTGAGCGTATACCTTGACATACTGGAGGATTGCCCGACCATTTCCCATTCGATTGACATACCCTTGTTTTGTCTCCAGCAATGCGGTATCCTCTATTGCATTCGTACACAGCAATAGAGCCAAGCAGTCTATTATTATTTAAAATGCTGCCATCTTCAATAATTTTATTAGAAATATCCGGGCATTGTATTTCTGCAAACAGGGAAATAAAGATAAGAAATTTTGCATATTTAGTGTTGCTAAGAAGTTTTGCTGTGACTACACCTTAAGTTTGTAAAATACTTACGAGTGCAAGTTGGTGCAGTTCCTGACCATTTTCTGTTTTCTTGGCATCTTCTTGTTTTCTGTTTGTCGTCAGATGACTCATAACCTTGATCACAATGATACGTCACTGTACTGTCAACGTCATGCACTCCACTATTGTCACTAAATTCAAGGTATCCATTTGTGAGTTGAGGAGGTTCACAAAACGCTAAATGAACAATGTAGAACATTAGCCAATCATCAACACTATGCAGTATCTTGTTACATTATCAACTAATTATAACAAAAATATTATATTAGGATAATGAAAGTAGCGAGTGTGCTCCTTCCGTGCGCAGTCAGGTGGGATTTCTGTACTAAACTACCAACGTAAAAGCAGAACACCATACATGCACAGTTAGTAAGTGCATCCCTCCTGTTTCTAAGTTAGTGTAATGGCTGCAAATTTTCTTGTGTTCTGTATGTAGCATAAACTTAAACCAAACAGTTTAGTTGCTGCAAAGTCAGGTCTGTCCTGTCTGAAGCCATTACACTCAAAAGTCACCCTGTTGTTATATCATGACGTCCAGGGCCTTGATCGTTGTCACTGCAGATCAGGCTACCGTTATTGATGTTTGAAAAAGCTTCAGAAAAGGCTAACGACAGAGAAATATATTCTAATACAATAACAATTTGCTGAAAGGTGCTTGGTATAGACGAGAAGTTTGTCAGTGGTATCTCAGACTGATTGTTATATAGTTTGGTCTCACTTTGTTGACTTGTGTTGTTAGACAACTAAAATGCATATCAGCGTTCAGTTGTCTATTGTAATCAAGTAATTATTAAAACTATGTTAACTAACTTAAAAGTCACTCACGTATGCAATTTGATGGGATGTTGCTCCACAGTCCGCTAGACAAACACTTTGCTTTCCTAATACCTTTCATGTAATAACCGTTGCGACAGGTAAAGGTAATTGTTGAATTGTATGTCGTATTTCCAGTAAAGTTTCCGTTTGTTGTAAGCCGAGGTCTTCCACAATCAATATCTAAAATAGTTAAGTCAGTATATTCATAAGACTTACACAAGCAACTACACCTACAATGGCAAGATTGTGCTGTTCCTGACCACTGCTTGCTTGATAAACATTTTCTAGTTTTCTTTGTCTCATCAGATAACTTGTAACCATTGTCACATTCGTAGGTTACTGTACTGTTGATGATTTGCTTTCCATCATTGTCACTAAAGATCAATTTTCCATTCTTGACGTTCGGAGGAGGTTCACAGAAAGCTGAATATAAAATATTACCAAATTAACCAAAGTAGTTACATATGACAAAAATTTGGTACAAATTAGATGCATCTGAGGTTTTCTTATTTAAATATTTAATTTAATAAATGCCTTCTGTTTCTCAGAGTACATGTAATCGCTGATGATTTTATTTTGTGTTTTTTGTATTTGGCATGATATAAATAAAATTTTAGCTTAGCTAAACTTAAAATTTTGATAAAGTTGATGCAAATTAAGTTTTTATTAAAATTCAATTGAATTTCCTACTAGGTCTTCACAAGTCACTTAGTTATAGCCATTTCCGGTATAATTTCCGTTTTTCACAGCTGACGGTTACAAGTCACCGCTAAATACGCCAACAAGATAAAAAATATTTGATGACTAATTAATAACTATGCAATATTCAAATTGCCTTGCTCTGACAAATTGGAGGATCTCTGGTCAAAGTTCCGTAATCACATCGTCGAATTTCGTTTCCAATAAGATGGTAGGTAGCCTTTGTCGCAAGTATATGCTACGTTAATTATTTCTCCAAATTCATCAGTAAACGCCAAGGCATTCCCGTTCTTTGGATTGACATATTGATTACAACCAGCTACTAAGATAATACGAAACCATAAAATAAATTTAGTCTTACAATTTGCGGTAGAGATTTATAAAACTACAAAGCAACTATACATGCAATTTTTATCAATAAGCACTCGTACAAAAGTTTTAATTAAACTTTTTACCTTTACACGTTGGAAATGGTTGACTCCAATTTCCACTGCTCTCACATGTAATCGGTTTAGAGAATGTAGATTTATACCCTTGATTGCATTCCACTGACAAAGACCCACCCACCGAGTCATTCGTGATGCTGTATTTGCCATTGACAAGAGAAGAAGGAGTAATGCAGTGAACATCTGTCATACAAACATCCCTTCACATACTAAGACTGATTTACACGCAAGTCGAGCGTCAGTCCTGCGTATCGCCAACGTGTAATGTCAGCGTCCTATAGTATACGGGTTCATCTTTCGGTGAAACGCTACGTTCTGACCAGCGTCAAGATGTTCGATAAGACAGCGTAACGTAAACCGAAATTGTGCGCTTTGTAGCTACCGATCGGCTGTCGCTCTTTCACGTGATTTAGTTGGAATGGACGACGAAGAAATCAACAAGTAGAAGCAGGAAATCTTTGTAAGGCATACAGCAGCAGAGCAGCACAACGCCAGAAATTTTTCGCGCTCAGACATGTTACTGTAAATCACTTGGTTTCAACGTTTGCGTAAGTTACTGTAAACCAGTCCTTAGTAGGTATACAAGCGAGCGTAAGCGAATGGTAACTACAACGTTTACGTATTCAACTGCCGCACTGAATAAATAAGTTATATCTTTGGCAAGTGATGCCTTACCTGCGTAAACTTCCACTTCACAGACCTCAAGAAAGTAATTTGCGCTTACAGTCAACCAGACGTAACTTCCAGTAGCATAGCAGATAAAAATTGGTGATTGTCCTTGGCTTGCTTGATATGATGACCCGCACTGTCGTCGTACATCGCTCACATCGCTGGAGTTACCAACGCTAATATTTACGCTGCCGAGTCTGCTGTAATATACGGTTGGTATAAAGCCTCTTGCTGGGTCTCTCAAGTGCAAACGAACAGAAAGAATCGGTTGTTTTTGATGGAGAGAAATACGAAGAAACTGAACTTTGTCGTTTGTTTTGTAATTATTGACAGCACAGAACCTAAGACCAAGTCCTCTTGATTGCCCGATCGATGATTTTCCATCTACAGCATTAGCAGCGCTTGCCGTGACATTGTTTACATGATCAGTATATGGGACGTCTGACAACGACGCAATTCCGGGAGCATTCAAATTCATCGGACCTTAGTACATACGAACAAATTACATGCCATTTAGTGCATATCATCCATGTTATATTTTACGTACCAGTGTATGCTCGAACTTCGCAAACTTGAAGATGCCATGGACTGTTTCGTAATACGACCCAAATGTAGCGTGCTTGATTCATGCAAACAAACACTGGCGATTGCCCGTGCGTAGAAGCATCGTACGCTCTATCGCTACAACGTGTAGCAGAATCGATGTTGGAGCTGTTGCTGACACTGACCGTAAGTCCATTCTGTTGCCTTCGTCTCTTCAAACCGTCTCTCAGATGTAGTTTTACGTATGAAATGTTCTCCTCGTGTGTCATTTCTATTTTTAAGTACTTCAATGGGTTTCTTCGGGACTGGATGTCAAAAGCTGTAATTGCACATTTCATATATCCGTCAAACGTCCCACCGCTACTTCCCTCTCTGCTGTCTCCGTCAATCGCATTGGACGCGCTAGCCCATTCGACGACATGTGTTTGAGGATTTGGACTACTGAAAGCATTTGGAGAAAGTGTAGCTGAAGCAGCATGTAGAAATATTTCATTCCCTGCAAACGTCAATCAAAACCACTGCAGGCCTCTTCAACTTTACTGTAAATTTTTCTCAGTTACCTTCAGAACGTTGGAAAAGAAATATACTTGTCGCAGTCAGACATATGAAAAGAAACAAATTCCACTTCATGCTTCAGCAAATCACTGCAAAAGATGTTAGAGCCAAAAATTATATGTTTAGGTGATCAACCGTGCACAAACACCTACACGTGGACGCCTACGCAAACACGCCTACGTATTATGCCCACACTCACGCAAACACAAACACAGGCTCAGGCAAGGCAAAGCGAAAACGCGCACTCACTCACTCACTCACGCACGCACGCACGCACGCACGCACGACGAAAGTACGCACGACGCACGCACGCACGCACAAACACAGCCTCATAAACCAAGAATTAATTTTTTCAGTCAGTGTTCGCACTGTTCTCACCTACAGCTAACAGCCAGCCTTCGATCGTCACACCGCGGTCCACTGATTCAAATCAACCGTCAATTGGGCGGGTTCGGGACGCTAGAACTACTGCTAAGCCGCTGGGGTAGCAAAAGCTCAACGCACACGTAAACAAGCCTGAAGTAAACACAGACTACATGAAAGACAACTTACGCTCGCACATGAATGCAGATATCTACGATAAATAAAGTGCTGTTTCGAACACACTCACGAATGGACACGACAGGACACGACAAGACACGACACGACACGACACGACACGACACGACACGACAGGACACGACACGACACGACACGCACGAACGCACGCAAGCACACACACACACACACACACACACACACACACACACACACACACACACACACACACACACACACACACACAAACACAGACAGAAACTCAAAAACACAAAAAACAGACACACACACACACACACACACACACACACACACACACACACACACACACAAACACAAACACACGAACACACAAACACAAACACACGAACACACAAACACACACACCATTCTACAGGAATACTTAGCTGATCAATGCATACAGAACGAGTGCAAGCAAGTCACCCAGGGAAAACGTAGATCCTTCCAAACCGACGCCTGGTTTCTTTCTCGTCACACTGCTACTCCGATAATGCCCAGCTGGTTGCAGTGCTACAGCTCGAGTGATCAGCTGATCACGGTAACCCCGCCTATCAATCCGCCCATACTAATTACATCTCCTGAGCACTGGATTGCGACGTGCTGATTTGTTGGAAACCCTACGCTCTGAGCTTTTCTCTGTTTCTTTGTTGATAGGACAGATGTGCCCTTTCTGAAAGTCTGATCAGGTAGGCATCTCTCTAGTAGCCAACGCAACTCTAGACTCAATGGTGTCACGCGTAGGCGCGGATGTGGTTAAGCCCGGCCCGTTGTTTACGTGTTAGGCAAAGGTCAACCTCAGACAGGGTAGCAGAATTCCAAAATCAATGCCACTGTCGTCTAGCGTGTGCATGGCTACAGTTTCCTAGAAGTAGTATAAAGTATGGTTTGATATTTGTGTCAAATCTAATAGACAAGGAGATGAGACAAGAAGATGAAATGAGGAGATGATACAATGAAATGAGGCCATGAGATTGTAATATCCTATACTCTAGTACCCAAACGCTCGGGAACGCCCACTTCCGTCTGTCAACATGTCTGTCTGTCTGTCTGTAACGCCCTGATCGACACGACGCCGGTCTCGGATCGTCGCGAAACGCGGTGGGCCGGTCGAGATCGCAAGTCCGAGGCGAACGGTCAAGGCGGTTGAGCTGGAGTTTGTTTGCTCAATCAATTAACGACTATGCGGATATGACGTGCGCTCGCCAGCCACTGTACGCCATCCTCTACTTCCCAGAGTGCAATATGCGTCGGCTCACCGGGCCGCTTTTGCGTGCGTGCGTGCGTCGGTGTGTCACGGATGGTGCGTCTTCTTTGCAGAAGTGGCGTACATCGATAGATTGCTACCGCCCACATTGCCACCGCCCATATGGCGGGTGTACGTAGTAGTGAGATTGTAATAGAAGATTGCAATATGAGACTGCATCAACATGAGATTACCGCATGCAGCTACTTTTTGGGACACTGCATTCTTCTTTCCGTGCTCTAGATTTTCACTGACCAAGAGCAATAACGAAATCTATTACAGCTAGGACAACCGCTTGATTACGTCTGACCCTCTCTTCATATTGTTTAAATCTGCTGGTACAGATGTCGTCTTTCCCACTTTCAGCCACATTCTTGAAAGATAAGGCTTTTATGCACGCATTCTTGTGAATTTCACTTTTCTCGTGACAAAGAAGTACACCACGCTTTACTCCAACAGCATTCTTCCAGTCACAAAAGCCAGTCGTCTTGAAAGCAGGAGCAGACTTTGACTCATCACCAAAGAGCACACGATAGCAACAAAAGCAGGCATCAGTACTAGGAGAATATTTCAGCCACCTGTGTTGACTCTTCCACTCTGAATTGTAGTGGCGACCGTCCGTGCTCGGAAACTTCTAGCAGGTAGGTGGACACCATTTATTTTGCAGTAGGTCTATCTTGTCAACGTCAGAAACGAATCTGTGTAAGTAGTAGATTGGATAATTCACTGACACTTCTTTGTCTTGAGTATTATCTACAAACAAAGTGTTTTTCAAGGAGTAAAGAACCTTTTGAAGTAGACTGGGCTGTCATAATCTCTCTACATGTAATACAGATCATATACCAGTGATTCGCGAGTATAAGACCACCTTATATTTAGGCATTGGTGCGTCCTTCAGCAGGATTTGCTACAGTCTCCGACGGGGACACAGAACGTACCGTTTGAACGACATCACTATAATCGCTGGAAGATGTGCCGATTAAAAGAATCAACCGTCATGTATCACAAAGGGACTTCACAATTCTGCATTAAATTTCTCTTACCCAAGGCACTGCAAAAGAGATAGTTGCTTTGAGTTCTTCTTCCATTTCTTCGATGGCGGCTTCATTGTCGACCCAGCCTGTATGTACTGCTGACAACCTCTAGGTTTCTCAGTCACGTGTGTGGCAAGTGCTTCATGTGCCGTTAACGTGCGGTAGCTATGTGCGAGAACAATGGTGAAAGAGGACTTCTTCTGTTCGGTAACCGCGTGCAGAATGCCCGATCTTTCTGTTATCTACTAAATGATACATCTAGCAATATTTTTGCAACGCCACACCCATTTTATTTACCGAGGCAACTCCCTCGGCTGCGTTAAGCTTAGTTACGTCAATGGTAGCAAGTTGAAGAACATAGTGACATATAATGACTGCTGATGATGTTAGATTGTAAAGTATCGTAGCAAGTGCTCAGTGACTGTAGTATCTAACCTAGTCCTCAGTGGCTCTTGCAACAAAAAGAAATGTATGTATGTAGGTATGTATGTATGTACGTATGTATGTCTTTATCTCTCTCTGTCTGTCTGTCTATCTGTACTTTTCTGATAGTCTGTCTGTGTTTGTTTGTCTTTCTGTGTGTCTGTCTGTCTGTATGTCTGACAGTCAATACACGCACATAATACTTTTTATAGAAGACGTTATTACATTCTATAAAGATCAGCAAGTTTTAATACAACTATGTCTCTATGTTTGTTTGGCTGTCTGGCAAAATACATATATTTCATATAGTAGTATTATAGCTATGCCAAATAGCAACAATGACCACGTGAGTGTTCAACAGTCCTAGAAGATTCTGTCTGTGAGTGTGACTGTGGTGCAGGTGAAGACGTCAGATATTGTGTGTTTCCAGAGATGCAATGCAAGGGTGATCGATAGAAAAACGCATAAGTTGACTTATAAGAGGTGTATAGAGTAGAGGACATCTTATGACAGTGACATTCAGCAATAGATTGCTTTAGAAATTCTAGAACTGTTTCCGTCTGACATATTGTCCCGGCAATGCTAGACGTTTATACTGTGGAATCAAAAGAATGAGCGTAGCTTTGCAGTGATGCCTCTGACTATGACTTAATAAGTTACGAAATTACACACGCGCGCGCGCGCGCACGGACGCACACACAAACACAGAACACACACACACACACACACACACACACACACACACACACACACACACACACACACACACACACACACACACACACACACACACACACACACACACACACACACACACACACACACACACACACACACACACACACACACACACACACACACACATACACACACAGATACACAATCCTGCCCTGTAACACCTGATTTGATCCGCCTAATTTTGGCAGACATATTTGATAGCGTGGACAATGGCACTATCTACTGGCAATAGAAGAATTAGAGATGTATGTTCAAACTATTTGAAATGTTAATTAGCTGTGTATAATCTTCTATAGATGATAAGTTGCCCAACAATCAAACTCAATCTCCTGTTATATGCACATGCTTGTATCATGCAATTACTAAACTAAAAAGCTAGAAAGTAGTAAAATCAAAAAAACCGTTTTGAAAATGATAAATTGGAAAGTAAGATATAATGCCACAGCAATATCGTTATTTGCTTTGCATAGCTCTTACATGCACTGATGATATGCAAACTTCCTCCTTATGCCATTAACATATAAGAAAATTGACACGTGAACCAAATCATGTGCATTCTCTTAAAAGATGTGCTGTAATGTCTTGCTATTGCAATGCTTTGTATGTAGATACTTTTGAGTGTGTTCCAAAAAATTCACCAACGATTAAACTCGTATGAAAACTACATTAGTGAATGAAATTGGAACTACTACTGCAGTAGCTACATATCTTCCTAACTAGATATAATAAGCAAAGTCATCAATACTGTATATTGCTTAAGGGAATAGATGGTCTCGGACATTGACTTGATGAGTGAACTTTAAATAGTGAACACCTATATCAATAATTAGAACTAATGTGGTGAGAACTAATAATCTTATTGCCACCAACTTAGCCTCCTGCTACAGCAATATTGGCTTCTGAGAACACCAAAATTAAATAATCACTACTAGACTTTCAAGTTTAAATGAATTTCAATTAATTATTACGTACATTAGGTTATCCTTCAACAAATCGTTTCTGTTTTGAGCCCTGCTTGACTATCTCTTTCCTAGGTTTAGTAATATAGCTACACATCTACATTCATGCAGGTCAACACGCGTATATGTAAGTCTCTCCACTTGCTTCTTATTTAATTGATACCCAAATTTACAGCAATATAATAAGTAGTCTTCTGTTATAATCAACAAGCATAAGTCTGTATATAACTGTAGTAAATAAACTGATACTTTAATTTTAATGTGCGAAAGTTTAGTTAAACAGTAATAAATGAAAAACCAACATAGATATGTTTACGTAAATACGAATTGCCACAACAAAGTTAGCCTCAAAGCATTTCCTTCCCATGGATGTTTGTATGTCTAAAACAATTTTCTAACAAATCGCACGCTTTCCATATATAACAATTGTGACAATGAAAATACTTGAAACTCGATAAGTAATAACACGTATGCATGCCACTATTTTGCGATTCAGAACTATAGCAAGAAAAATCAATCAATGAAAATAATACTTACTTATTATAGGCGATTTCTTCATGCACAAGTATGATCTTAAAACGGGCAAACCATCTTAGCATCATACGGGTGTTGAGAGTAGACTGTTGTTCGCGTCATTGAAAAGTGAACAAAAAATTTGCAACATAAGTTTTATTTCAACTCGCAAACAAAACGAGGTAAGAGCACTAATCAAACAGTTATGCCAAAATGCCATTTTCTGAGTGTAGTCTACTATACGGACTGACTCTGTTTGCAATTGCAAGTGCAATTGCACTGAAACAAAATGCTAAGAGTTCATGTCACACATCTGCTTTATCCAATTCACATGAGTCAGGACTTTAGTGTAAACTCCCAAACCTTTCACCTGGCCACATCCTTTTCCCCAGCTCACTATTCCTGCCAACACAAACCGACGTCCGTACTCTTTGCTTTTAATGACAAGCGGACCACCACTGTCTCCTTCGCATGCGCCGCTGTAATCAGTTCCACACATCATACTGTTCGTTATCGGATAATCTGGATGCTTTTTGGAACAAATATTACGAGAAGCAAGTCGCACGTCGCCTTTACGCAAGCATGTTGATCTACTAAGTGAAGAATTTACTCTTCCCCACCCAGTGACGATGCCTTCCATTCCAGCTCGAAGGTAAGATCCGTCTCTCTTCTCATTAGGCAAACAAACAGGAAAAACACTGTTGCAGTGACACGAAACCGCTTTTGGTAGTTTAATAATGGCAATGTCATTGTCTAGCGTACTCCTGCTAAAATTGGGATGAATAACTGTTGACTTGGGCTTAAAACATTGTGGATTTCCTTCAACATCGACTTCAGAGCAATTTCCACAATGACGGCCAACACATACGCTGACGTTTGTAGTAAACACCCCTCCAAGATAAAGGCAATGCGCAGCCGTTACAATACAATTGTCTGATACAAGAACGCCTCCACAATGTTGGCCATGACTAGCAGTACAAAGCATCGCTTGCCATGGAAATTTTCCGGCATAAGTTACATCTCCTCTTGACACAAACGGCTTTCTTGCACAACTCCGTCCACAATCGGATGCTGCATTAGAGGTAAAATTAGACAATAAAAGGTCAAGAAATACGGTTATGCATGAATCTTACAACAGCTGGAGTTTTGCTGACATCCAAACATATTTTCAGTCACCTGTAGATTTCCATATCTTCTAAACACAGCCTTACCGTTGTTGATAATGCATACGTACTCTCCTGCGTCACTTTTCGATACATTGTCAATGTAAAGTAACATTCCGTTCTTGCCTACTCCAACTCGACTATTAGAAATATTGACTGGCACAGTATTGTGGTACCACACAACGCGTTGAAATGGCATGTCGCAATTGCCTTTGCAATTTAGAAACGTGGCTTCATTTCTAATGGCAACTCTATCCGTCAGATCTAATTATTATTAATTACATCAATTATCAATTTTTAAAAAACAGAAATTACCCAACATTTACCTTCTTTGCAGCAATATCTCCCGTCGCCAATGTATCCTGGTTTGCAAACGCAGTGCTCGTTTTGAATGCAATCGGCTTCTTCATGACAGTCAGAGCAACTAAAATCTAAAGAGAAGAAAACAGTGATTATTCAATATAAACCAGTCAATACCCTTCTTTATACAAAAACATAAGTCTTTTAAATAGTTCATTAAATAATTATTTATTTATCTTTTTTAATGCATGATAAATTTTTGTCATTAAGTCACTATGCAATGATTATAAAAGTAGATGCCAACATTGTCGAGTCTGCATGTGAACTATACCGGTAATCTATTTTAATTGTATATTTTGTAATTTATCACAGTTTTATACATACATATCATGCATATATTATCTTTGCGGTAATTTAATCTTTAGACATTTTTTTATAAATCATATAAATTTGGCAGTCATACTCACACAATACTTTCTATTGCTAGCTTTGACAGAGATGTGTCTACTCTAAGCATTAGACATCGCATATGAGCGCTTTTATTGATGCAAATACATTACAAGTAGGATATCTAATTAAGGTTTATTATTAAAATGATAGTAATTACGCATATCCGATATCCGATGCACCTTGTAGTGAAAATGATGGTTGAGACGAATCGAGTTCCATCTTAAAAAAATCGCCTCCACCCAATAATAACTATCAGAAACATTAATTATCGCAGGTCGATGTTCGTGTGAAAACTTTGCTAGAGCTGCGACTCGCTGTTTTGGATAAATGGATGCTCTTACACATACAGACACAGACACACAGGCACAGATACAGACACCCACCCACAGACAGACAGACAGGCAGACAGACAGACAGACAGACAGACAGACACACACACACACACACACACACACACACACACACACACACGCACGCACGCGCACACACACACACACACACACACACACACACACACACACACACACACACACACACACACACACACAAAATAGCCTTATAATACGAAAAAGATAATACGAAACCTTAGCATAAATTCATAGTCTCACGATTTGCGGTACAGATTCATAAAACTACAAACCAACTATACATGCAATTTTTCTCAATAAGCACTGATACAAAAGTTTTAATTAAACTTTTTACCTGTGCATGTTGGAAACGGCTGACTCCAATTTCCACTGCTCTCACATGTAATCGGTTTAGAGGATGTTGGTTTATACCCTTGATTGCATTCCACTGACAAAGACCCACCCACCGAGTCATTTGTGATGCTGTATTTGCCGTTGACAAGAGAATCAGGAGTAATGCAGTGAACATCTGTCATACAAACATCCCTTTACATAATAAGACTGATTTACATGCGATCCGAGCGTAAGTCCAGCGTATCGCCAACGTCTAACGTCAGCGTCCTATGGTATACGGGTTCACCTTTCCGTGAAACGCTACGTTCTGACCAGCGTCAAGATGTTGCATAAGACAGCGTAACGTAAACCGGAAATAGTGCTGTTTGTAACTACCAATCGGCTGTCGCTCCTTCATGTGGTTTAGTTGGAATGGACGACGAAGATATTAACAAATAGAAGCAGGAAATCTTTGTAAGAAGGTATACAGGAACAGAGCAGCACAGCGCCAGAAATTTTTCGCGTTCAGACATATTACTGTAAATCACTAGGTTTCAACGTTTGCGTAAGTTACTGTAAACCAGCTCTTAGTAGGTATACAAGCGAGCGTAAGCGAAAGGTAACTACAACGTTTACGTAATCAATTGCCGCACCGAATAAATAAGTTATAACTTTGACAGTAATGCCTTACCTGCGTAAACTTCCACTTCACAGACCTCAAGAAAATAATTTGCTCTTACAGTCAACCAGACGTAGCTTCCAGTAGCGTAGCAGATAAAAATTGGTGATTGTCCTTGGCTTGCTTGATATGATGACCCGCACTGTCGTCGTACATCGTTGACATCGCTGGAGTTACCAACGCTAACATTTACGCTGCCGAGTCGACTGTAATAGCGAGTTGGTGTAAAAACTTCTGCTGGGTCTCTCAAGTGCACACGAACAGAAAGAATCGGTTGTCTTTGATAGAGAGAAATACGAAGAAACTGTAGTTTGTTGTTTCTACTGTAATTATTGATAGCACAGAACCTAAAACCAGATCCTTTTGATTGGCCGATCGATGATTTGCCATCTACAGCATTAGCAGCGCTTGCCCTTAAAGCACCATAAGTAAATGGGCCGTCTGACAATGACGCAATTCCAGGAGCATTCAAATTCATCGGACCTTAGTAGATACGAACAAACCGCATACTATTTAGTGCATGTCATCGATGTTTTAATTTACGTACCAGTGTATGCTCGAACTTCGCAAACTTGAAGATTGAATAGACTGTTTCGTAATACGACCCAAATGTAGCGTGCTTGATTCATGCAAACAAAGACTGGCGATTGCCCGTGCGTAGAAGCATCGAACTCTTTATCGCTACAACGTGTAGCAGAGTCGATGTTGTCGCTGTTGCTGACACTGACCGTAAGTCCATTCTGTTGCCTTCGTCTCTTCAAACCGTCACTCAGATGTAGTTTTACGTATGAAATGTTCTCCTCGTGTGTCATTTCTATTTTTAAGTACTTCAATGAGTTTCTTCGGGACGGGATGTCAAAAGCTGTAACTGCACATTTCATATATCCGTCAAACGTCCAACCGCTACTTCCCTCTCTGTTGTCTCCGTCAATCGCATTGGACGCGCTAGCCCATTCGACGACATGTGTTTGAGGATTTCGACTACTGAAAGCATTTGGAGAAAGCGTAGCTGAAGCAGCGTGTAGAAATATTTCAATCCCTGCAAACGTCAATCAAAACCACTGCAAGCCTCTTCAACTTTACTGTAAATTTTTCTCAGTTACCTTCAGAACGTTGAAGAAGGAATATACTCGTCGTAGTCAGACATATGAAAAGAAAAAAATTCCACGTCATGCTTTAGCAATCACTGCAAGATATGTTAAAGACAAAATGACATGTTTAGATGATCAACCGTGCACAAACACCTACACGTGCATGCCCACGCAACACACGCCTACGTATTACGCCCACACTCACACAAGCACAAACGCCGGCTCAGGCAAGGCAAAGCGAGAACGAGAACGCACGCATGCACACACACCCACACAGCCTCATAAGCCAAAGAGTAATATTTGCAGTCAGTGTTCGCAGGATTCTCACCTAGAGCTAACAGCTAGCCTTCGATCGTAACACCGCGGTCCACCGATTCAAATCAGCGGTCAATAGGGCGGGTACGGGACGATACAACTACTGCTAAGCTGCTAAGGTAGCAAAAGCGCAACGCACACGTAAACAAGCCTGAAGTAAACACAGACTACATGAAAGTCAACTTACGCTCGTACATGAATGCAGATATCTTCTCCAGATAAAAAGGGCCATTCCTAACACACACACACACACACACACACACACACACACACACACACACACACACACACACACACACACACACACACACACACACACACACACACACACACACACACACACACACACACACACACACACACACACACACACCAACCATTCTACAGGACTACCTAGCTGATCAATGCATACAACCGAGTGCAAGCAAGTCACCTAGGAAAACGTAGATCATTCCAAACCGACGTCTGGTTTCTTTCTAGTCACCCTGCTACTGCGTCAATGCCCAGCTGGGTGCAGTCTTCTAATGGTGCGCTGACCACGGTACCTACGCCTAACAATCAGCCCACAATATTACATCACCAGAACACCTACCCGCGACGAGCTGAAACGTTGGAGAAAATACTTTCTGGGCGTTTCTCTGTTGCTTTGTTGATAGAACAGATGTGCCCTTTCCGAATGTCTGATCAATTAAGCATTTGTATAATAGCCAATGTAACTGTAAACTCAAGGATGCACGCGTAGGGGTGGATGTGGTTAATCTGAGCCGTTCAAAGGTCAACACGGTAGCGGAATTTCAAAAACAATGCCACCATTGTGTGGCTGTACAGTTTCGTAGTGGTAATATATAGTATGGCAGCTTGTCATTTGTGTCAAATTTTTAAAAGGAGATGAGGTGATGAGAAATTCGGTGAGACAATTAGATGAGGCGATCAGAGGCGATGACATCATGCGATGACATCATGCGATGACATCATGCGATGACATCATGCGATGACATCATGAGATGATTGGCGATGAGACTGTATTATGAGATTGTGAGATTACAATATGAGATTGTAACACGAGACTGCATCAACATGAGATTACTGCATGCAGCGGCTTATAAGAGACTGCATGCGAAAAGGATTTTCTTATTATATTTTATCTACTACAGAGAGTCTAGTTTTTAAAGATTTTTTACTCGTGTTCTTGTGTGTTTGTATCAAAGCTGCAATTAAACACGGTTCTAAATCTAGTTTTTCGTAGCCAGTTGGAGAGTTACGACATGTCGTCTATATGTTGTATGCGTTATTGCATTCTGGTATCGCAGCTGACTATCCTTACCAACTCATTAAAGAAAATCATGGAGATGTTGTTCGCAGCCTGCTTGTAAATGACAGAAGATGTTCGGAAATTGACCAATTCATAGTAGGACTCGGACCTAAAATTTGCATGGTGGTGAAAGAGCCGTTAAGCAATGTCGAGCCTGTTCTATTAACGAAGGTCAACTTGTAGCTTCTGATTTTCTTAAGCTGATGACGTATGAAAACACGTTACCACTACATTTGAAGGATTACTTTCAGCTAGAAGCAGGTATGTAACATGTTTATTATAATTTAGTGATGCGAAAGCACGTTTTACTTTTGCGTAAGCAAATATCAAAGTTTACACGAACGAAACCTAAACGTAGTAGACCTACTTGAAGAAAATGTCTCTTGCGATTTTGATTTTTTATGCGTTCTCATAATTCTCAGCTCTTAATTTGCTCTGAGATAACTTCAAACTCCTCAACTCAAAAAAGACCAGAAATGATTAGCGAGGGCGAAGTCAAGAGTTATTGCGCGTGCGTCAATCGGTGAAATGCAACAGTAAGTCCCAAGTAAACAAAATTTACGGTTACACATCTGCCCGTATACCACTCTCTGGAGAATACGGAAATACAACATGATAGTGTGCTGTGTGTTGTTGCAATCCTCACTAATTTCATGCTGTAATTTATCAAGGAATAATGTTAATAAATTATTTGTGTCGATAATAGACACTTCTTTTTATGTGGTTGTACCGACACACACACGCACACGCGCACGCACACTAACACACACACATACACACACACACACACACACACACACACACACACACACACACACACACACACACACACACACACACACACACACACAACACATACACACACACACACACACACACACACACACACACACACACACACACACACACACACACACACACACACACACACACACACGCACATACACAAACTAACACAAACACACAAACACACGTGCGCGCGCGCATGTATCAGAGTTGGCAAGCTACAATAAACTTACGTCATTAAATCCTGTCTCCTGTGACTAAAACACGAAAAATGTTTGCTGCACTCCTAACCGAGACCTTGCTATGTCTATATATGCCTCATGCCTGCTTGACCAATTTGGCAAGATTTTCAAGTTTCGATTAATAAAATAATATCAACCCAAGCATACAACACACTTTTTGTATATATTTATTTAAATTATCATAATTGACGTAACATTGTATGTAATCATTGTTTAATGCCATGTAAACATTTTCTACGGTTCTTTGCTTCTTTATATATAAAACCTGTCTAGACCAGACGTCACGAGCAGAGGCAATTAACTAGGCATTCATATATACCTGCTTCGATGACAGATATTGAGTTAATCTTTACTGTCCTGAAGAAACCTTGATGCTTGCGTTGACAGACTAATGTACGATGTTGTGTCCCGGCTTAACAAGTGTCAGTCTCGTAAATTTCTTCCTGTGAATTATCGCATTCGATTTGCCAAAAATCAAATCTGTTTTAGAGAGGATATATAACTCGTTGTGTCACAGATTTTGTTTCGCTACGCGAATATCTCTGTATAAATTCCAAGATTGCAAGTAAAGACGACGTACTCAGGAATTAAGCTGTTTTCCTTCGTTACTACTTATACATTCTGTAATATTGCAACTATTCGCATTTTTCGTTTCTAAATGATATTGCATGTATATTTGCTGCTTTGCGAATTCGTGTAAATTCGGTCAGATCAACATCATAATGAAAAGATTGATTCGCGTTGCTAGTAAACTAATCCTCTTGCGTAACAAGGCCGTTTTCATTCTCAGAAGGCCCAATCTCGTCATCAACAACTATTTCAGAGTAGATGACGTCAATTGATTTGCTTGGATTTACGTGAATGTATCCCACCAGAACCACAAGAATCTCTTCAAGCTCTCCAGCTATGACAGTAAATGATGGACGGGTAAGCGGTTCTTCCTCCCAGCATCGCAACATAATGTTGTATCTGTGAATAAATAGATACATTTTATTCATTGGTAATGATAATATTCAAAACAATTAGTATTAAGAATTGCAATAAACATTGGATTTAATGTTAGTAAACACATTCGAGAAACTGTAATAAACTGTCGTAATGGCTGTAATATTTCGCTGTAACAGAAAATACACTTTCAAGGAATGACAATCAAACAAACTGACCAACAGTTATACAAGCAAAATTAATTGAAATAAAAGACATACAGGCACACTGACTATCGGACATAGGATCTGAAGGAAGACTAGCAGACCAATAAAAAAGTAGATTAGCAGACCACTCTGACAAAAAATGTGCAGTCTTTCAAGGTATTTTTTATTTCATTTACATTTTATGTGGACATCCATTTGGTATCTTCATTCTTGCTCCTCCAGCAATGTATTCTAGGACATGAGTGTTGTCAAGTCCCGGATACGGATGTTTAGCAAACGTTATGATCTCCCACAACGTCACACCATACGACCACTAAAATAGAAATTCTACTAAACAAATTGCAACATTTGTACTAATTACAGTCAATCTCGAACCACGTCTGACATTGATGTAAAGATTAAATCTGATAGACTCTCCGGAGCCATCCACTTCACTGGAAGCGGCCTTCGCTTTCCTGAACGATAATAATCTTTTCCGGCAGCAAGTACACTAGATAGACCAAAATCAGCGACTCTTAGGTTTAAGTCCCAGTCGATCCTAAGATAAAAACACGGTTATGTTAGACAGACGGTACTCTTGTAATAAAAAGTAATTGTAATGATTACATGCAGTTTCTTGTAGCTAGATCGCGATGAATTATTCTTTTGCCAGCTAAATATTCCATTCCTCTTGCTATCTGGAGAGAAAACTTTAAAAGTTGAGAAATATCAATAGATGTATTCTAAACAAAAATGTTGAATAACATACAAACAGTAGTAACATTTTTAATGTCACTTTTCTAAAGAAGTTGCGAAAACGGTATTTTTTGAGGAAGTTGTTTAAGTCTCCGAGCTCCATGTATGGTAGCACTATGAGTGGAGAATTGCGCAATGTATTCTGAGTGCCGTCTTTGTTCCAGGAGATGCCAATTAAGGTCACAACGTTGGGATGGTCTAAATCTTTCATCTGCAGACCTTCCTTAATGAATTCAATTACAGTTTCCATCCTGCTCGCATCTATAAATATATATGCATCTATACTCAATAAATTAACAACAGCTGTTGGCAAAAGTCTAACAGAAAATGCAACACAAGTAAATTGTGGTGGCTAATGTCGTTGCTCAAATTGTGAAATATGGTCTATATGTAAGATTTGCTGCATGTATGATGACACGAAAGTTTTATGACGAGGCTAATATGGTTTCATTTACCCGACAAGCATTTTACTGCAACAGTTTTCGTCAAGTCGACTACTGCCTTGAATACACAGCCAAAGTTTCCTAAAACAAAGAATATGAAATTTTATGTCATACGTACAATCTGTTTATTGATATATTCTACCTTTTCCAATATTCTTGCCGATGTGTAGTCGGTCTGGATTTATCAGCACTTCTTCTACTTTAGCAAGTAAGTTAGCACTCACTTGAAAGTCTTGAGTAGCCGGCTCTATTCCTGTCACCATTCTTCTTACAGAACGTTGTACATGTGACGGAATTTCTGCAAAACGTGAAATTAAAATCTAAGCAAACATTATGTAAGTTCTGTAAGAGTGAGATCACCTATCTTAGCAATGGTTCTGTTGTCATAACGAATTTGCCTTCTTCTTTCTTTTATAGCGTTGATAACTCCCACCAAGGACATTACAGTTGAAAGAATTGCCGGGAATAAGGCAAGCAAAACTAACATCGCTGCATGTTGAACACAAGAATTTTGATGTTCTGCAAATAGCACGAATGACAAAGCGATCAAATACAAGGAAGGAAAGACTTGAAACAGAATTCCGCAAAATGTGTTGAGCAAATTTCTTCTTTTGCTGTTCTCATTTCGAGAGTTGTGAAATTTCTTTAACAACATCACATCGGACAGCATCAGTAGTATGAAGCCAAAAGCAAAAGAGGCAACTGTTTTTGATTGACGACGCACTTCATAGCAGAACATCACAACAGAAACAATCTCTCTGTTTCTGTCACTTACGAAGTAGGCTGCAAGCGATAGAGCAATTTGAACGACGACAAAAAGTGACCAGAGTAACCATCTGAGACACAACTTGACAATACGTAAACTTGGATCAAATGCTGTTGGCATAAAGTAGCAGAAAAGGCAAGCGTAATACACTCCATTGACGACACTGACGGAAACATCAAGAACGCTGCTTTTGCAGTTGAAAGCTTCATCCCCAAAAATTATCCATAAAGTAATGGCAACGGATAAAATTGTGTCGCAAATTAGTAAGTCGAGAAGAAATGAGCGCATGCGCACCAAAGAATGTATTTTGAAGTTAGTGTATCTTGTGTAAGCAACCATCACAATAATCAAGACGAAAATAACAGAAACAGGTAGCACTAAAGATTCCAAAGGAATCCATGCGTCACAATTAGAATCTGCAAAAACAGAAAAATTATTGTACATCCATTTTTTTAAAGCAATAAAACTCTATTTGTATTAAAATATATTTACACTGTTTGCATAATAAACCTAATTTAAGTTTTTCGATTAAAGGACAAATTGAATTTTAAGCTGCACTTTATTAAACATACAATTATTGAAATGTGTCTTGAATTATACGGTACCTATAACAATAACAAATATTTTACAATATTTTGCAAAGCGATAGTTTTTTAAATTGTAAATTTGTATTTTGAACTACATAAATATTAGCAGTGATAGCGACGTCGGTATCGATGACTACTGTACGTTAAGTTAGAAATACTTATATGTTGCGCTAACAAAAGTAAATATTTGGTAGAAATAAATCAGTACTAGTTAGAGGTATGGAGAATCAATAATAGTAAAGAATCTCAAGCAGGGTACACAAACAAAGTAATTAAGAGAATAAATCATCAATTCTAAATGCTTGAGTTTGCGAATGAGCAATTGTCGAATTTGTAAACAAGTGACTTAATCTTACAATTAGCTCTTAATTTCTAGCCCAAACATTGGTGTTGTACATAAGTTTACAAAAGAATTGCTTGATTACAAATTAGAAGTTTTAGTTTTTGTGCGCCACCTCCTATAATCTCGTTTAGTCTTTATCCACAACTTCATTCAAAGTTGTAACTTAGTAGGTCACATTCATACGTATTTACAACTGTGGTATTCGAATCATACAAAATGACAAATAGCAGGTAAATAAGCCGCTCTCGTTTTAAATGCAGATTTTATAAGTTGCGTTGTAATTAGATGGAAAAATTTTGGAAGTATAGAAATATACATTCTTATACCTAACAGAATTACCTTGACAAGTTGTTTCATTTGTTCTGCACTTTTCCTCTCCTAAACACTTTATTGAGGATTTGTTATTTTTGACATCATTGTAGCAAATGGTGGTGCCTGACGATTTCGATGGATTTTCAGATGTGCTTCCTGTGCTTGGAATGCTTTCGTTAAAAATGCTTCTATTGTTAGAGGTACTTTCGATAGTTGGCAGAGTTGTATTGTTAGATGCTCCTGTCGTTGGGAATGCTTTGATTGTTGGGAAAGTTGAAAGGTTGGTATTGTTGATACCGCTTCCGTTATTTAATGTGTTTGTAATGTTAATAAATCCATCTGTCAAGAATATATGCAAAGCTAATTACAAATACATAGAAAGGTTTGATGTATATCTATACAATTATATTTTCAAAACAGCTTACGTATTATTATAGTTAACATAACTAAGATTTTAACAATATCTAAATAGTAAAGTTTAAAAATAACAATATTATTAAAAATTAATTATGTAAATTTTAATTAATAAATTAATCAATATAATAACAAAAAAATTATATTCAAAATATACAATATTTAAAAGGAATATGAGTGATATATTTCTGTCGCACCTAAAAATCAACACTTACAGAATAATCAACTGGTAAAGTAGCGCACAAAACAATAATGGGTTATGAAGACACATAAACGAGCAAACATAAACAGCCAAACCATGAAACCAACTAACAAGATTGACACGCATACAGCAGACAGACCTAATGAGACGGAAAGACAAACATACAAACAAACTGACAAATTATGTATACATTGTATGTACAAACAATGTTATATAATGGCAATGAATTACTGGCATGACAACAACTTGCCTAGATAAAATGTCTCTGTTGGGGCACTTTCGCCAATTATACCCTTAAAACAACCATATAAGTGTTAAACTTCACGATAAAACCTCATGAGCACTAACAGTAACGTAATATACCTCTCCAACATGGGAATAGAAAACCAGATAATACGCATATGCCGGTTCAAGAGGCTTGTTGTTAAACTCATCTGCTGTAGTTTCGTCTTCACCCAGTATGAAATCGTTTGGTAGTCGATCTCCTGAGAATTGGGCTGCTATATATCTCTTTGCTAAAAATTGCTGTTGTAAGTCTTTGGTTTTCGATAACGGGGTATACCATACGCCTAGACGATAATACCTACAAAAAGGATCGCTTCTTGACATAAATATTGCTGAAAAATCTAGGAACAGTCCAGACAAGATGCAAAATAGAAGAAAAGACAAACGTATATATTGGTTATTGTAGTTGACATATTAGAGATGATTTGTTTGATTAAACGAATGCTCACGAATAAAACATTAAATTTATAAGATTTCAACTTTAAGTTTACACATATACTTACAATATCGTGCCAAAGGTTTCATCTGATTTATGCAATCGCAGTCTTCGTTGATAAAGCGTCAGAGTATCGTCAAGAACAATAGTTGGTGCAAGAGTGATGCTGGGAGCTACAGAAATAATGATCAAATCGGGAATCAAGTAATACTAACATCTTGACTACTATTTCAGCCGGAGGGTTAGGGTTAGGGTAACAGTCAAGTAAGGACAGCAGATCAAGTCACTTAAACTGGGATATAATTCAGCTTGCATGCTTGACAGGTTGACAGACTGACGAGCAGTCAGACACAATTACAAACCTGCAGGCGGAACTCTTTGTATCGTAAAACTTTCCTTTCGTTCTCCAACACTTTTGCTTGCGACAACAGTAAATTTGTACTTCATATTTGGTTGTAGCCTCTCAAAGGTGTAGTGTCGTGTCCAAGCGTTTAACCGTCCAGAGAACCTGTTAAGATAGTCAAATTCTACTGCACTTTGAGCCGTAGCCTTTACTGTAAAATCCAAAAGTATTTCTTCCAGCGTTTCATCTGTTTGCCACGACAAGTTAGCATTATACACAAAATCATTGATTTTAACAAATGACACGATAGGCAAAGAAAGAAGAACATTTGTTTTCACTGTAATAGAATTAGTTGGATCACCACTTATGGAGTTGTAGGCGGTAACAGCTAAATTGTATGTTGTGTTACTTTCCAGTCCTGTGACAGTGAGACTTCTAATGTTGTCGCTAGTTTGCTGCGTGAACCTACTACCGCCATCTACTCTACAGGCCACCTCATAGTATTTTATTATGCCATTCGCAATTGCTGGTTCTTTCCATGTCAGTGTAATAGTCGATGCAGTTACGTCGAGCACTGTCACATTCAATACTTTAGTTGGAGCAGCTTCAAGAGTCCAATCTATAACTTCTTTGCTTAACGGGCCATTAGCATTGGTAACAGCAGCAACTCGAATAGAGTATCTCGTGTATGGCAACAAATTCCTTGCTTCATGATATCGCTGGGATCCGTTAACGTGCTCGTACATTGTTTTGCGTTTATAGAATGACGTTACCATTACGAGATAATTTCTAATAATGCCATTTCGATCTCTAGGCTCTATGGCACTCCATTCGACAGTCAAAGAAGAGTCACTCCGATTAGCGATGCGTACATTGGATGGAGCGACTGCTGGAGCTGCAAACAAAAATGCAATTAGAGCAAACAAAAGAGAGAGAGAGAGAGAGAGAGAGAGAGAGAGAGAGAGAGAGAGAGAGAGAGAGCAACAGTGTCACAAAAAATCGTTATCTATAGCTGCTTAGGCCACAAGAATAAAATTCTTTGTTTGAAAATACAATATATTTCAAAAAATTCGTCAGCACACAAGAACGTTTTATTTGTATTTTTGTTTTATTATTAACATCAACTGTAGTGCACAGAAATGTACCCATTATAACTCGTTTAGTTAGTACAACTACCTTTCTTCAATATTGTAAGCGAGCAACCTTTCATGTAGCAATAACTTTTACAACAAATCTCAAAATACATAAGTTTTAAATTTAATTAATTTAAAAACGTGTCCACTGGATAAAATTTGCGTGCGCTTCTGTTAAAAGACAACTTGTATTTTGTGCAATATGTAAGCTTTAAATAGATGATACAAATAACGTTAGATTTAATCATTATGCCTATTACTTTACCTCTTTTTCCATAATATTTATTAATTAAAAAGCAATTGATTTTAAATTATTTTTACTACAAACTACATTTTTAGTATTAGATTTTTATCGAATATGTGTATACATGACCAATTTTGGTTATGTTACCAGCTTCTCTTGTGCGTATTTGAAGATTTGCTAGAGGTCCAACTCCAGCAGTATTCATGGTTGCTGCTGTAATCTTGTACTTAGTATAGGGCTCCAAGTCATTAAACGTGAAGTCTGTTTGGTGTCCGTAAGGAACAATAACACTTATATTTGTAGATGGTTTGACGACAGAAGAGACAAAGAGTTGGTAGGATGTTAGAAAACCGTTGTCGTTATCAGTCTCTGGTTTGTCCCACTCAACAGTAATGCTGACACTTGTCACGTTAGTTTGTCTAAAGTGTTTAAGCACTCGACTTGGAATCAATCCTTTCGTCTGGACGTTTACTGGTGTTGACGCATGCTCAGTAGATACATTTCCTTTGGCGGTTAAAGCTAGAACGGTGATCGTGTAGTTTGTGTAAGCCATGAGGTTGTCTGTTATAAATACATACGATAAGGTTTGGTTAACTTGCAGCGTGTGAGAACTTGTCGAAGAATTGTACGTCACAGAGAAGCCAACTATTTCATCGCCGAAATTATCGCTAAGAGCACTCCAACTCACACTGATTCCATGGCCGATAAAAGTTGCATAAACAGGATCAAGAGATGTGTCTAAAAATTTCAAAAATTACGATAAGAACAAAATTGAAAATTAGTATACACTCTAGATAGATAGCTATATAGATGTTAATATTTCAAAATCAAATATTCTAGTACAACGACTTTATTTTAAAGAAAAACAGACTCAATTTATTGGTTAGATGAATAAAAAGTAGATAAACAATTACAATTGTTTATTAAAATAATGTAAACATATTTAATATTTTTTGAATTAAGTTTAACTTAATTTACATTTGTCTAAATTTTTGAATGTTAGAGAAGTCAAATAGTAAAGACTTTTTCAATGGTTTAATAGATCATTTAAATTTGCAAAGTTTAGTGTTTCAAAATAATAAACTTACATAAAATGTTGTAGAAAGCAGAAACTCTGCGATTTAGAAATTACATGTATTTAATAAAAGGTTTTTAAAAATTCAAAACCATTGACATTTTTTAAAATAAATTGACGTATTTGTATTACGACAAAGTGCAGGTTTGTACTTATAATTGCTGTATACTACCCCACGCTGCAAATATATTTGGTATGTTAACATATATGCAGTCATTCTAACAAAAATTCAATGCTAATCACAAAATTTTATTCCCAAAATTGATTTTTCTGTTAAATTTAGATAACTCAATTAATCCATTTTGCTCCAGAAAACCACACCACGAAACACTTAAGTACAAGCATTACTTACCGCATTGCTCAAGCAGCTTTGTATCAAACGTGCAAATCTTTCCATGCACAACCGCTGCATGTATATGAATGCTGAAAACGTTACAGGAGGTATTGCATCCTTCTTTCAAGTGATTGAGAACGCTCAGGCAAACTTTTCCAACTTTCGCGCCATACTCATATTTTGTAATTTGAAAATGCGACTGTGATACTCCAAGAGGAATATGTTTAGAACATGATTGACACAAGGCAGTGACTACAAGTTGAGCAACTGCTGCGGTGGACATCTCATAACGAAAGAAGAGGTATTTATTGTAGACACTCCTGTGTACATCGGGCGTTGACATTGTGTTCTTTTTAAGTTGACTTCCACCGAATAGACATACATGTACTAAAGTATGCAAACGTTATTAATTAATTAATTAATATTACTTGGCCAAAAAGTCTGCCTAACTGAAACTCAATACAAACAATGGTACAATGGCTGCATTTCAAATGATTTGTAACAATTCAAATATATTTGAAGAAAAAGCAATTTTAAGTGTTCACAATCAATTTTCTTATGACAGGACACCAAATATTCCTATGAGCATTTTGCGGTACTTGTGAGTAAAACAAGCAAATTTAGTTATAATACCCTTCTGCAACGAGTTTCTGTAGCTTCGTTGTGTAGTACTGAAAACACTTTCCACTGTATTTGTATCAATTTATTTCACATGCAAGTTGATGTCAATTATCTTTTCTTTGCTCTGCTTTCATAGGAACTAGGTAAAGGTAGCAGAAATATTTGAACAGTCTTTCTTTCGACAAGTTTATGTTTTGCAGAAGTCACGAATTTTATGAACAATTATGTATCTATATTTTTGAAAGTGTTTCATCCATCCCATTTTGTGATAGGCACCCTGTAGTAATTGATGTAAATATTTGATTGTGACTGTCACTGCTGCTTTAGTGACCTGTACATATCTCGCAATTAGATTATGACACTTCTGATCTTTTAGCAGACTCTTCCCACAGACTAACAGACGTTCATAGTCCTTCTCTTGCAATATAAAATTGAGTCCATATACATAAATATATAATTTTCGCCTTTTGAAAACCCTTCGACTATTGAGTAATAGTGCCTTCCTAGAGAGTTCCTACTGCAGCAATAAAGTCATGAAAAGACGACGTAAACTGGAGCTCGTCTTCTTTGTCAGAAACAGAGCAAAATTAGAGAAAACTAAAATTATTGCATACTATCGCAAACGGTCTCAGTAACAGATCTGGGTTTTATTAATTAAAGAAGGTGAACGACTGCCAACTGGCATATCGTCGTTAATCTTATGACGGCGCATTTTTGCCACGTGAATCAACATCAGGACAGGCACCGTTAGGGCACATTTATTATACATTACTTACTGTTGCACTGCAAGTTTATACAAATTCCTAACTTTTTGCAAGAAGTCTATTTGGCTATTACAAGATTATATTTTTATCTACTACAGTACAGTACTGTCAAGCTCTCTAATAGACCTGAATTCGTATACAAAATTAGACAGTTCATTTAGCGTAGAGACATACATTCAAGCTATCCAGGTAAAGTCCAGGAAGGTATGCATTGCAGCAAATTGTTTAATGATGAGTTTTCAGCACAACAACGGCACTACACCCTAGTATGTCAACAACTGTATCTATCTATACAAGCAAGATTCGTCTCGGATTCCTCTCGGCAAGTAAACAAGTCAAAGACCGCAGTGCAGTCCACACTATCCTTTGAGCCAGTCATCGATCACCCATAGTGCTCGATTAGAATAGATTAGTTTGACATTCGCGAAATCTGCGCACTATATAGAACTCACCTGTTTCATCTGCCACTCGTCGTCTCTTTGTGGGAGGAGAGAGGAAAGCCACTCCGTTCTTCCGTCGTATTTAACCATGCACTGTCTAATCAACATCGGAAATGTTTTTCCAGAATATGTTCATTATTTCACTTCTTCCAAGACCGCATTGTTGGTTAAATTATGCCACTGCTAACAGGAAAACTATTCTCAACCCGAAAAGGATAACTTGTATGGATATCATGAGCCTTCTAAAGGGGCAGGTGCCAAGTGTGCCCATGCATGCCTACTTGCATGGATTCGCCAATGGGTTCTCTGCGTAATTTCCTTTCAATTGCAATCCCAAGCATCAGTTTTATATTAATGTATTCTAATGAATGCTAGGGTTTCCAGCTAAGAAACCTTTCAAATTTCAGTATTTACGGACATTGCTGTAACTTCTGCAAATATTCTCAAAACATCTGAATTTCTATAATGACCGGTATCTAATAATCATTATATTGTAGAATCACGCTATAGTTGATCTCCTAAAAAGATCCAGAGAACCACTTTTGGCTGCTGTAACTGGTCCCCGGACCTGTTGTGGTTGCCATACAAAGTCGTCTCGGACTTCCTAACCCTAACCCTAACCCTAACCCTAACCCTACCCTAACCCCTAATTCTAACCCTTCTATATAGCCCTAGACTAGAATCATGCAGTTGACAGTACAACCTACTTAACGTCTTTCTGAAACTTTAGCAGTGGCGTAGGAAGATAGTCACGGGCGGTTTGGGGCTCTATCGTGATTGTCGACCATGAGTAACAAAAACTACCTCGCTTGCCAGACCGTAAACAGATTTGCAAAAGTCAGTAGCACAGAAAATTTGAAATCATACTGTGAGTGAGGGTTTGCAGTCCTTAGGCTCCTCGGTTCCTACGCCGGAGCTTACTGACATGAAACACACGAAGATCGCGTCGGCTATTTTAACACAAGTTATGTCGTCACTGAAGTCATCTAATACATGATCCGATAAGCGAGAACTACGTGATTAAAGGGTGTCAAGGTGGCCGTAAAGCCACGCCTATACTTGTCTCGCTTCTAGTTGTAAAATTATTTGTCGTCGTCAACGTAGAAGTCTACCTACGACATTCCTAGCTAGCAGAACATCCGCTTGCAGCAAGTTGGCTTAGACATATTAACCGTTCCGTTTGTCGTTACAGAATACACTATTGTAAACACATGTCCAAGAAAGGTATAAGTTAGTACTTGCTTGAGATATTCCATCGACTCGAAAATCTGTAAAAAGACGAAAAGCGTTGAGCTTAATTTCTACATACCTGAAGACACGCTAGACGCCCTGGCATGTAGAATGGCAAAAAGAAAGAACGAAGACAAATATAGAGACATGCTGTGACTCCCACAACGGTATCAACGAAACTGAAGCGATATAAATGTTACATCCGTGTCAGCACCACTACAGTACTACAGATCTACCGATTTGCTAGATGACTTTCTTCGAAATCGCATATTTTACTAAATCTGTACAGTACCAACGGCATTTTTAGATGCGTGATACCATTGGCGTCAATATTCTTGCTCTACATCGATTAATTAATTTCATTGAACGGGTAGTTATATCGGTCTGAAACCAATGTAGTATTGCCCATGCCCATGTTCTGCTCGCTACCTAGTAACATATGCTCTCGACTTAAATGTCCGGAAGCTGCTGCTTCCTAGAACTTCTCTAGGTATATAAATAGTACTAGTGCAATCATCCAAGGAAGAATACGGACTTCAGGAAGAGATCGTTGGCGGGTATTTTTATTTTACAGAAACGGAGGAGCTATAGTCGAGCAAGTCCAATGATGCGCCTGACCACTAATTGCACTAACAAATCTAGAACCGAGCCTATAAATTTTACACCAAAGGGAATTTATTCTGATCACAGTAGTAGTAAAAAACTTACGTACAGTGTACAGATGTTTTTCAAAAACACGTGCTTAGTATAGTTAATTTTGCAGCCCAATTCACATATTTTAAAAACATTCCGCTAGCGCGCGTTATGATAGGTCATTGTTCAGTACAGTGTTCAGCAATGCATTTGTCTGACTTTGCTCTACTAAGCAAGTACATTTAGTGTGTTCCAGTATCTAAACTATTTACTTGCTGTGCAAATTAAAATTAAAATTTAATAGTGAGATATCTTTTCAAATTTGAATTTCTTTTAGCATTTATAGCTAGACATGTGCAGTTACGTATAACTGCAGCTACTAAAATTATGTGATCATGCACGTACCTACAGATGTTGCTTTAGCGCCATAGACGACGAATACCTTTTTCTCAATCTGTTGCTGCTTTGGCCTTGCAAGAAGACTTTCAAGTTGATGCAGAAATTAACTGGTCGTCTCCTCTGATTTGATGAAACTGCTCACGTGTCATAAAAACCTCTCAGTTGCTGTCTCTCCACCACCAGCCGCACTCGACTAACCGGCACAAGCGCCGTGCAGTCCTGTCGCCGCGGAGCTCCGAGGAAGGACTCCACGTGACCTATCACGTGAATTGAAAAACCGCGCGAAACACAATGGACGAGATCGACTCCCGCATTCTGCACAGCGAGGGACACACCGACGTGACGTTTGACGAGACGGGAAGGTTGGAAATAAGTGCAACAGCTCGTGTTAGACACCATGTGTCCCTATCGTGGTGCCGATGTCTTTCAGTTTGATCATAACGGGAGGAGGAGAAGGTGACGTGCGCATTCTAGAATCATTTGACGGTGATGACGTCACTGCACAGACGGGGACAGGATCTGTGTACGCAGTGGCTTGCAAGGTGATGTGGGAATATTTTCATAGTGCAGAATTCCACGTTGTGACGCGTCTGTTTGGTGTCGTAGAGGGGCCGTGTTGTATTGGCAGACGACGACTGTAATGTGCAAGCTCTGAAGCTTCCTGGGGTGATTGGAGTTATCCTGTTTTGAGTATCCGTGCGTGTGACTGGGTCGGTGTGTTGGGTGTGTAGGGCGAACCGGACGGGATAGTGGCTCGATTTTCGATGCCCGTATATTGTGTGTGTTTCAACGCAGATGGAACGTGGATTGGAGCTGGAGCGAGGTCGGGTTTGTCTTGTCTTTGCCTTGCAGTAGGGGTTGTCAATTCGGTTCTAGTACTGGCAGTTACATTTCATTTTGTTTGTCTGTGTCTGTCTGTTTGTCTCTGTGTGTGTGTGTGTGTGTGTGTGTGTGTGTGTGTGTGTGTGTGTGTCTGTCTGTCTGTCTGTCTGTCTGTCTGTCTGTCTGTCTGTCTGTCTGTCTGTCAAATTTCATATATTTTTATACATCGAAGCTAATACAGGTGAAACTAAAGTAACAGCTAATGAACAACAAGTGTCACAACTACAATTACAATTACACAAATAACAATTAGCATTAAAAAGCTCCCCTACGGAGCCTACAAACCGAAATTTAGTTTACTGAATTGAAAGTTGAACAACATCTAAACTCTGGTCAGTATTCTGTCCATATGTTACTCTGATCATCTTTCTAGCCAACACCGTCTGTAAGAGTGTGATTAATTAAGAGTATTTTGGCAGAGCACTACATTCACTAATTAATTGTTGGAGGCTACTTAGCCCGATTTTGAGTTCATATTGCACTCTTACAGTTTTATTCAAAATGTAGGAAGTATGTCAGTCTGTCTTGTCTGTCTGTCTATATGCATGTATGTCTGTTTGTCTGTCTGTCTAGTTGCATCTGTGTCTGTCTGTCTGTCTGTCTGTCTGTCTGTCAATACACGTACATATATTTCAACAGCCTATAAAAAATCAGCATGTTCTAAGACAACTAGGTTTGTTTGTCTGACTGTCCGTCTGTCTGTCATTGTGTTAAAATACTTATATTTCATATATTATAGCTATGCAGAAGTAGTAACACTAATCACGTCTGTCTGTCAAACATTATATATCTTTTTAGATCAAACTAATATGCACACCGGTGTAGCAAGTTCGGGAGCTAATAATACATTAGACTGCAAACCACACCCATTTTCTACTTTTTACTTTTCTTGTGCTCACAGTCTGCAGCACATGTAAGTTAATAGTTACAAATATATTGTGGCACTGACTGTTATCAGTGTGCGTAATGGAGTGGAAACAGTAACAGTCTGTGCCAAAGAGACTTTCAAGGCTCGCTGCGATCATCAAATTAGATGGCATCTTGATGACAATAGAATGTTTGGGGGTTATATCCTCACCCAGTACCCCTTCGATGCCACGCCGGTGATTAAAGCAATAAGAAGAAATGACATTAACTAAACTTCATAGCAGAGTTACATAGACATACCTTAGTACCTATGTATGTAAGAAAGCTAATGTGCGAAGACGTGAATGCTGGGAGCTGCAAGCATTTGTAGGGAAAGCAATCTTAAGATATCTCTTGCAGTATTAATCAGCTCAGTTGACTAAAAGTCTGAGACTATTCTTCACTAGTGAGTTTTGAAATCTGCAGTATTTTGTCAGCTGTTGTTATGTCTCGAGATCTTTGATGGATCTATTTCTCAGTCTGTTAGTTGCATGCTTGTGCTTTTCTTGAATGGATATTTGAGTCTTCTATTTTCTGGTTATACAATGTGTATGCCTTTTTGTTTGCAAACATGTATTGCACATTAGCTGTCTGTTGACATTTTTCTTTCCAATCTTACCTTATCCGTTTGTTGACTTTAGTGACTTTGAAATCAAGTTAGTTGAGTTGTCATCAGGCAATCAGAAAGTTCTTCGTAATCACGAGGCTCCTATTCTCAGTTTATCTTTTGATCCTCTTGACAAATATCTGGTTGGTGTTTTTTTGTCATAAAAATTAACTGTAGGTTTATTTATGCATTCATTATATAGGCATCTGCAAGTTGTGATGGAACTGTGAGAATATGGAGACTCATGAACTACGCTGTTTGTCAAACTCTGAATGTGTTAAAGAAATCAAATGATAGAGAGTGCGTGAATGTAGAATGGAGGCTGCAAATAGTAATTGTTTGACGTATTGTGTGGCAAGTTATCTCCGTATTTGTCTTTTATCTACAGTTTGTCTTCTTGTTGTACTCGTGTTCATGCATACACAGGTGTGTGTGTGTGTGTGTGTGTGTGTGTGTGTGCGCGCGCGCGCACGCGCGCATTTGTGTGTTGTACCTTGTGGTGTTGTCTGCACTTGCACATGTGTGTGCTCAGACATGTAAGTATGGTGTTTGTGTTAGTGTTTCACTTGACATACATATGTACTCTATCACATTTGGACAAGTTTTCAATGATCGTGTAGATTAGTAAGGTAACAACAAGGGATACCATTAGTGGAGCTATTTGTTTTCGAGCTCCTTTTTATTTCGCGTTTCAACAAGGGAAATTTGTATCTCAGGGCTTAATTTAATATTCCATATTTGACTACTCTGTGTTTGCTTTTATTTTGGATTGCATGCTTATAGTGAAATGCCGGTGTTTGTTTGGAGTACACTTAGTGAAATGTTTATAACTGCAGTACAAGTGTAGTTCCATTTTCATCACAACACGATGTAGGAATAATGGAATTTGATGGCCACATTTGTGACATAGATGCTGAATTCACAGGCTAGCTGAATGCATACCAAACAATGAACATCTTGTTTGTGGTTATGCAATATAGGAATCATTGTAATACAGTAGGATGTCAGTTACAGTATGCGAACACCATCCGAAAGTGTTAGTTAACCGAACGCAGTGTGCCTCGGACATCCTCTAGAAGTATGCGCATGCACAACAAGGTGAATATTAAGTTATTGTAAACTATTTTCTCATTATTACCTTATAGAGTGCAGTCAAGTTTGGGTGTTTATGCAATGGTTGTTCACTACATATGGATTTGGCCTAATTGAGTGTGCATGGGCAGCCTCACAGACACAGGGACACTTGTTTGTGGCAACAGGAGAGATAGCATTAGTTATCTGAAATATTCGGAGTTATGAATAGCGTCGTGTTCCAAAGTGTTCAGATAACTGACATCCTACTTTATATTGAAGTAATTTATGGCATTTGATGTCATGAATAGCTACTGTTTTAACAAATTAATAGCTACACATTGATATGCAGAAATGCTGAAACTTTGTTAGTGTTACTGTGGGTCAGATCTAAGGAAATTTGAGCTCTTGTGCTTTTGAATTACACCAAGATTACCAGTCACAACGAATACAGGAGTTATTACAAATTTTAGAGAGTTGACCAAAGGAAAACAGTAGATTACTGCACTGTGCAAGCTTAATTAACAAAGGATACTAAAAAACAAGGAAATTTAGGCATTGAAATTGCCTCTCTAAGCTTTGAGCATATGCCTGTGTATGTTGGATATTACTGTTACAGTGTAATAGGGGTGTTCTCTATAAATAATTTGACAGATATCATGGGTTGCAGACTCTAAGGCCGGGTCAGCTAAATTTGTTGATGTCAGGTTTACTGACATTACGTATTCAGTGACTGGCCGACTGAAATAGATAATGATGACATGATATTTTGACCATGCGCTGTTCTCATTGCATCGTCTATGAGCATCCAAAAGGAACACTGAAACTAAGTACACATGGATACCGGAAGAGACCTATAGAACATGGATACAAACATGCAGTCAGGGATACATGTACTACCCGCAGTAATTGTGTATCGAACCAAAATTCCACAGTACCAAACCCTTTCCCGGAGGCAAGCATTACGTTAGCAAACATCAAAATTTTTATTATATATTTGGTCAACCTCAAACTGGATTGGTGAATCAAGCGTCAAGAAAGTAATTGGTCTGGCTTTACAAAATACTGAAATTGATAGTGTTTTGTCAACCTTAAATAAGCTACAAGACAACTGTTGACTATAGGGAATTGTACACTTTAGAGTTGTTTTAATTTTGTTGGTGAAATTGATGTAATTCAATGTTTTCTTAAATATTATGTTGACTGCAGCACTGCTGAGAGCTTGTGTCGTATAGCTTGGAAGCCAGCTGATGGCAAAGTGAGAAATTTAATGACAATTATGTTACTCTAAGTTGCAATGCATTATGTACTATTGTAGTGCATAGCCTTGGTCGTTTATCTGACATTGAGGTTGTTGTTATTTGTTTAGTACCTTGCGGTTCCAGTTGGACGATCTGCTCAGTTTTACGAGAGAGAGTCGTGGGAGTTGGCATTTTCACTGCAACACGATCAGGGCGGTGATGGAGATGAGAGAAAGGTGTGATGGTAGTCACTAGCGATTGTCACATTACATCAGTATAGGTTCAGTTCTGGGAATGGGGTTTTCCAGAGTGCCTCCCAAACCGTTAGACAAACGATGATTTAATTGGTTGCGGACAAAGTACGTATGTCTGACTATCAATAACGGATACTAACTTGTTTAGTACAGATTAGTATTCAGGAATATCCAATGACAGATGGAACTGTTGAATCACCCGTTGTCAGGTGGAACTACTGAATATACTTGGCAACAGTTCTGCAGAGCTGTTAACAATGTTTTCTGCTTCCTGCTGGCAATTGTCCAATTAACACTGCAGGAACAGTAACTACTTCAAAGCTGTGCACTATCTCATCTCTACATTGTCAGCAGCTTTGTCTCCACATAGCCAGTGGTGTATGTTATAAGTTTTGGAGAGGTCAAATAACACTGTATAATAGTGAAATGGCATGGTTATTGAAAGAAGAGAAAGTAGTATAGCTAGATGGTAAAATGTTGTTATAATTTTGGGATCTCCTGAATTGGGCAATACAGAAATATTTACTGTCTGGCAATGACAGATTAAGTTGCTTACATTTGTTGTGTCTAATTATAATAAATTAAATCTTATACTTGATGTTGGGAGATTAATTAGGTGAGTTAGTTAGGCAAACAAACAGATGGACAGACTGAGACAGACACAGAATAAGGGACGGATGAACGGACGGACTGACAGGTTGGCAGATAGATGGGCGAACAAGAAGACAGACAGACTAATGGATGGACAACCAACAGACAAACAGGAGACCGATAGACAGGCAGACAGACAGACAGACAAAGAAATAGCAGAAAGACTGATGGACAGACAAATAGGCAGACAAACAGATGTCTGTTAACTGTTTGTTTGATTGAACCAAATTTACATGTTTATTAGTAGTTAGTAGTTTGCTAATAGCGATATTGTAGAAAGAACTCCTCTAGGAATCAGTTTGTTGTGTCTACTTCTAGACTGTAAATGTGATTATTTGGTCTCCTTGTGGAAGTTATGTGGCAAGTGGTTGCATTGGAGGAGATGTCTTTATTTGGAGTGTCAATGACAGGAAAGCTCTCAAAGTGTAAGACTTGGATGTAACTAAAGAGTAATGATTTCTTTTATTTAGTCTTTAATGTTTTCTTGCTTTTGTTTCTCGAGTGTCTTGTTTGTCTGTATGTCTCTGTGTTTATTTTGTTTGTTTGTGTTTTTGGTTCACATTCACTCTGCTTGCTTGGCTGGCAGCCTGTTTTTGCTGTGTGCTTGCATGCTTGCTGACTTGCACATGTGATTTGATGCTTCTGATGGTGTCTTTCACTAATTTCTATTTTTTGCATAGAACAGTGCATGTGTTTGTCAATGGACAATGTACTATTGTATATTTTTGTCAACAGGTTTTCAACAGAACCTAGTCCTATAACCGCTCTATGTTGGCATCCCAAACTCGACGAGCTTCTCTATGCGAACACAATGGTTTATTTCTGCAACCATTAGAATGACAGTGATTTTTAATTTGATGTCTTTAGGGTAAAATTGGTGAATTCAAACTTCAAGCTGTTATTCGTTCTCAACAAGTTAATGTGGAGGTAAGGCAGATTGTGCATCGGTGTAATCTTAATATGCCAATTGCACAAATACAAATGGTTATTTGCATGCCATTTGTAGTCTCTGAAACCTGAGACAAGAGGTGAATTACCCTATTACCTCACTTAGAAGGGTATGTCCTTATAAGACGATTTTGAGCAGATTGCTCTTACACTCGACGTAAAGCGCAAGCTCTTTTGGTCAAGAGAATAACTGTATCATGCATTGCCGATGCATGCATAGATACTCTGATCCAACACAAACTACCGCCATTACTCAAATAAGGTAAAAAATAGACTGTTGCACCAGTTCTCTACTGCACATTTACCTACACAAGACCTACATGTATTTTTTTCTGATGATCTGCATGCTTTTACTATAATTGATGTCACTGTCAGCGCCTTGCTGCCATTTTTCTACCAACGTTAGCTATATGCAGCACTAGTAGACTAGGCACGCATGCTTAGAGGTGGAGCAATGAGAATATCTGGAGTTTTAAGTCTATCTCACTTATAACGCCATGCCCCTGTAGTTGATATTTCATTGATTAATCAATCAGCTGCCTGGATTTCTCTTTTAGAGTTCCAGTCAAGTAGTTTTACACTTTTTTTTATCGAAGTCTCCTTGAGACTCAACTGCATTCACATACTTATCAAGTGAATAGGCAAGGATACTTTTTCATTGTTAAGGGGTTTGGCCATCTGCTTTATTTTTGTCCTTACCTTCAAGTGTTCTTGACTCAAGGTTGCAGTGTGAATGCACTGTTGATCTTAGGTTAGCTTGCACACAAGATCAATAAATTAAAATTAAAATTTAGTCTTCCATAGAGTTTTATTTATGTATATCAGAGAGGTTTACTTAGATGCGCGAGTGTAGAGGACACCATGCTACCTGAAGAGCTCATGTGCCAAAAATGGGAAGAGACCGCCAAACACGGGCGTGCGGGTTACCCCAAATACCTCATATTTAATAATCTGACAGTCTTTTCGGTGTGGCTGTATCTGTTCTTTATGTGATTACAGAATGTTGTTGAAGATGATCAGTATGGTAGTGCTGGTTTGTTTGATGATGCTGATGATGACCAGATGAATGCTTTTCTGGACATTGAAGCTGCAGAAGCAGAGGACTATGATGGCAAAAACGAGGATGACACAGAGTTTGTCTCTGTAAGGAAAAAGTCGAGAGTAATGGCTTTTGAAGATGAAAGCGATGAAGATGTGGAAGATGACGTGTTGGGTGATATTGACAATAGAGAGCCAACAAATGACTCAGTTATTGGTGAGATTGCTGTCTTATTGTTGTAGTGGAAGATTGCAACTCTTAATAGATTGTTCTTGTATTGTACTGAAATGGATCTCTCAATGCAATATGTCTACTAAATGTTTAGACTGTTTTGTTTGAGCGATTAATCTCTTAAATGTGCATGCATTAGCAAACTACTGTGTTGATTGGCAGCATGTGTTTGTAACTGTGTCTAAATCTTTTTGTTGAGGTTGCTTTGTGAATGTGTTAGATGCTTCACTGTTAGAAGCTTTGAAAGAGGATAAAAGGAAAGATGATGGAATGGTAATTTGTTTCTTTTATTGTTTAATCAGTTTCTGTTTCTGGTTTTGGCTACCATGGTTGTTTAATAGATAAACTCTGTGAAAGGGGCTCAAGTTCCTGTGTGTCGTTGCCCTCCACCCACTGAAATTCAGAAACCATTTCTTCCTGGCTCTACACCAGAGATTCTGACATCTCGTTTCATGGTGAGGAAGAAATCTTTAATTACCTAAATTAATTTATAGCCTCCCCAAGCTTCGTGGGGGTGTTAAGCAGAAGCACCATGATTCTCTCAGTTTACCACAGTCACCTTGATATTGCCAATGTTTCACATTATGTGTGGTTTTACCTAAGGTTCACAGTTTGTGCCATTCAGCTGATTGCCAACAAGTGGCTCATCCTTCATCAGCAATGAACAGAAACGTAAACATTGTGAAAAGATGCAGTCCAGCAAAGTGGCAAGCTCCAATTGTGAGCAACATGTTACTGAGGATAGGCTAGTGTTCTATCTCTGCAGAAGACTGTAAGCTGCCGCTGAACTTGGCCCTATAATAATCTAGTATGAAATCATGTAGGTGTAAGTTCATAAGGTAGTATAATTATTCTGCCTCAGGAGCCAGGCAATGGACATTCTGGCCAAAATGGACAGTCTTGAGTGGGGTACTAATTAGTAGTGTGAGTTTGGTTGAGCATAGCCACTTTTCTGTGCAGAACATCAACACTGCACATATGCACGTGTCCCATCTCATCAAGTTCTTATCTCTCTGGCACCCGTGACACGTGATGATGATTAGTACTCTGGCAAGTGTCGCTAAAACTGAAAGTGATGTGAGGGACAAAAATTAGTAAGCATTTATTTAACTTTAGTAAACCTGATATTGCTTACAAAATTTACGAAAGCTAGATGTGTACAAAATTTTGTTGATTACAGTAATTGTATGTTTACACACATCGTTATATACATGTACATGTGAACGAAGTCCATATTGTGTATTTTGCATTGCATCATCACTGAACTGAATGGGAGTGTTCAATGACGGAATGCTTGGACTTTGAGAGAGTCCAGATAGGAGTGGTATATAAATCCCTGTGGTAACTTTTATTACACATTATTTTGGTTGAGAATTGGGTGCTAAAGGTTCAATCAATATTATCGACAATTTCATGAGCATACAAAGCGCATTCTTTGCTAAAGCCCCTTCCCCAAAGTGTACGCAATATGTTGATGCAGAGTTCAATAGCTTGACCATGGTTCCATTTGTTTGGATGTTGACGTGTGGTCTTCAATGCTTCTCCATTGTTACATCTCTTCTTCCATTCCAATTGACTCCCTCAAATGATAGCAGCTTGAGGTTTCCGGTCATTCAAATGGACAATGACGAAAACATTGAGGAAGTCATAGTAGAGACAGCTGGGCTCTTTATGGATGGCTGATGTTGATGATGTTTTAGCAGTTATACATATATGTTTGCAATCCATACGATTGACTAGCACAGGAACAACACATAATGCAATTCCATCCATGGAAAAAAGAGAAATTAGCACAACTCATTTGCTACCCACCGATCAACATTTTATATACAGCATACTGAGGCCATAACAAACTCCTTCCTAGTGTGTGCTTTGTACGCTTGTGAAATTGTTTGATAATTTTAACGACCCCTGAGTGGTAATAAGTCATAATTCTGTCATGTGTTTTTGCCATGTGAGTGTTGATGATGAAGTGAGATATTGTTGTCTTTGCGTAGGCTTACAATCTGATTGGGTCAGTGAGACAAAATAACGAAGACAACTTGTCGACAATAGATATTGAATTTCACAATGCAAGTCATCATCATTCGATTCATCTCTCGAATCATCTTAGCCACACGATGGCATCACTGTCTAGTATGGCAGTTTTGTTGGCATGTGAAAAGAGTGAAGAGTCTCCAAGGTTGTTTAAAGCCTGTGTTGCTGCTGGTTTTGTTTGTATTCTTAGTCAGTTTTAGTTACTTTAGTTTTGTATACTTGAGGGCACACTGGGTGGCAAGTTGTTTCCATCTGTTTCTGTCTTGTGTTTGTTCCTTGGCTTGTGTCAAGTTGACACCTTGGGTTTCTAAGTCATTTTTTAGTACAGAGTTGTTTGGGGCAACTTTCGCTATCTTTTTCCTGTTTGTGTTCAGGTAATTGCCATTTTCGGCCGGGGAGGGAGTTGACTTTGTCATCCTTAAGGCGTTTTTGCCTACTTTAACTCATCTTTTAGTAATTGTGTGATTCAGTGATATTGCATTGAGTGTACATATTTGTTTGGTTATCACCTACGTGTTTGTGTATTGGTCTGTTGTCTGTCCCTGTTGTCTGTTTGTCTATAATTTTTTTCTATAGAAATTATGCTCCATGTTTAGCTGCAATTAGTTTGGCATTTCTTGATTTTTGTCTATTTGTAGCAAACTACAGTGCCTTCACTTTGGCTCTTGGGACACAGCTAAAGAATGGGTATGTTCAATGTCAAGTGAAGAGAACATCAAGGTGAGGTGCCCAGCATCATAGCCACGGCACAGCATTGTGCAGAAGTGCTGTGCCATGCTGTGGTCAGTGTAGTTACATGATCATTTCTGGTTACAGTATCATCTAGGATGCATGTAGGACACTGAATCACTGCATGCAGATATCAATCCAAGGTCTTACTCTATGCAACTATGACTTTCAAATACAGAAAACTTTTGTAACAGTCGTATGTGACGTTAAAAACTGAATTCATGGGCAACATACTAAACTACTAGTATTTGTCTGCACTATCAGTAGTATCATCATGATTATAGAGTATGAGCAAATTAGAAAATATCATGTGAGTGAAGAGTCTCACGAATATGCAGATCCCCTGCCAGCTCTAGTTCTGCTGCGACGGTGTTGCAAAATTTTGAGGAAAGCCCCTGATTCTGTTTTCTTTAGCTAGCTGCCTACGTGTTTTGTTCCATCTCGCTTATGGTCTTTTGTATTTGTTTTGCCATTACATATACATGTATTTTCTTCTTGATTAATTTGTATTCTATAGGCGATAGGTGTCAGTGATTGCTTTGCCGCTGTTGCCACGAGTCACAATTTTTTGCGTATTTTTACTATTACGGGCATTCAACGTTCCATTTGGTCTCTTCCTGGACCGGTCATATCTGTCACATTGCAAGGAGCACTTGTGTTTGTAGTTTTCCATCAAGGACAAGGTTTGCTTCTGTATTACTGTAACTTGTCTGTGGAGCTGCTTTGCATGGTTGTCTATTTATACTTGACAGTGTGTCTTGACGTTTGCATCTTGCTTGCTTGATCGCTTATATGTCTGCCTCTCAGTCTCTTTTTGTCTGTTTAGTTGTTATTTTCTTCTACTGTATTTGGTTTTAATTCTGTTCTCTTGGTCACACGTGTAGGATTGTCTGGTGAGCAAAATTTAGGATTTTGGCTGCTGGACATGGGACGACGACAAAGGCAACTAGTTGCACAGCATTGTTTGCCTCTGACACCAAAGTCAACCCTCACTTGGATAGGGTAAAGATGTGGTCAATTTGTGATAACACACACTTGTTAGGTACTAGGGCCTTGCATTTTTTTTCCCATTTTGATGAACTCTGCATATTTTTTGCTGATGGTTGATTTGCTAAATTATGTAAAAAACTCATTTATCTGGTTGCTAGTTAAGATCTATGGCAATGGTTTCAAGGCAATTTTATGCCATGGCAACATTACAAGTAATGTCATCCAAGACTGTTGTGACTGACGGATGACTCACTTGTAATTTGTATTGCAAATCGGGTGCCATTTGATGTCTTTTTGTGCTACATCTTGATGCTAAATTTCATATTGATATGTTAATTAATTAAGCCGCTAAAAGACAGATATTGTGTTTACAGACTGACACAGACACACAGACAAACACATCTGTAAACATTACAACCTCGCTTTGTTATGTGTACATGGGTTCTAATAATGTTGTTGAAGTTTCATACTTACTGTCTCATAAATTTTGCAATTTAGATTTATGTCATCTGGACTTCCTACCTCTTATGATTCTGCTGGTGTTATACGTGTCTTCAACATGGCTGGTGGCAATGTGTGGCAGCCAGTAGCCAACTTAAGAGATCATGTGAGTAAGGTAGTTTACACTCATTTCACATGACGTGCTAATTCTTTTCTCATTAGTTGAAGGGAAAGTCTCATCATTACTGGATTATTGGCATTGATGGTACTCTACCACAGATAAGGTTATTACTTTATGTTTCGTTTCTTCTGTGATTATTAAACTCTAGTGGTGTCTTTAGTAAAGCTGTTTGATTGCATTTATTATGTACACATTATCTTGTTTGTTGTTTCCGGTAGTCTTGTTGTTTATTGATCTGTTGCTTTTAGGTGTATTCTCTGCAAGGGTTTGACTTATCCCACAACTCTTCCACGTCCGGTTCCTACCACACTGCCATTGAATTTGCCAGTATGTGAGCAGTTTACCGAGAAAGGGCAGCTTGAGGTTTGTAACTGTCATCATCTTTATGCTTGTCAGAATAATTGTTTAGTTAAATCATTTGTCAGTTGTATCTCGTACCTATTTCTCATCAATTTAGCTTATTATTTGAATTTCTGTTATTTGCTGATGTACTCTTGTGTGCCTAACTGTTTACTTTATTGTTTATCTTGGTTTGTACGAATGAGGCAGATTTCTGACTTTTTATTAGTCGACCTATTATTCTACTTGCCAATTTGTGAATTTTGTTTTTGTTTGTCTCTGTTGTCATGTTTTGGCTGGCTGGTTGACAGGCTGGCTGTTTGCTATTTGTTTGTCAGTTTGTTTTTGTGTCTTATCAGTTGCATCTCTTCTTATTGCTTGTTGTTCTTGTTATAGGAACGTTTTCTTCGTGCATCGATGTTTGCAACGTCTGATGATGATATTCATGGAAGATTGGCAAATAACAAAGAGTCGATTACCATTTTGATGAAGATGTTTGCAGTAATTGCATTCCACTTCTCTAGTTTGATGACTCGTTTATTTATATACAAATACTAACATATTGAGAGGATTATTTTATGATTTGTTAATCTTATAGTATCAAGACAAGTGTCATAAATTATTTAATTGCATGTTGATTTTCTTCCAGTTGGCTTGCAAAGCAGACAGAGAATTTCGAGCTGCTGAAATAGCATCTCTTCTACCAGACAGTCAAACAGTAAGTTTAGTCTATTTTTTGTGTCATTATTGATGGACATGCTTATAGTGGTTTTCTTTGTGAAACACCACTTGTTCTTTGCTTGTGTGAGAGTTGATGTCTCTTCTTTGTTATGTAGATCAGTCTTGCCATTAAATATGCATCAAGAATGAAACGTCTACCATTAGCTCAGCGACTTGATGATTTGGCACGACAGCGAGATGAAGAGGAAGAAGAGGAGTCTGATGATGAGCTTGAAGAGGAGGGGACTGATGGTTATGGTGGGATTGTTGAGAGAACACATTTAAGTTCAGGAGACAGAAGAATGGCTTCCAGTGTTATAAAAGTTAATGGAGAATCTGTTAATTCTGGATCTTTTCAGGTGAGAAAGGCACACCTTTTGTAGCTGGGGTGTAGCTTGATTCCAGTTTTTTGAAATCTTATTTGGTCAGGTGCTTAAAATTAATTACGTGGTGTTTTCTATTCTTAGGTTAATGCTAATTAAATAAGAAATATATTTCACTCATGACAGCACCTTGGTCTTACATTTGCCAAACATTAGTACGCCTTTGTTTGTCATGCCGTCTATTTCATGAGAGCTAGAGGCAAGTGGCCATGCATCTTATTTTGCAGGAGTAGACTCACTGTGTTCAGTTGAATTACCTCTTTCAAGTGTCTCTTAGTAGTCATACAACAGACTTGTTGTCGTGAGTTTTTGGCTGATTGTCAACATAGACTTTGCATTCTAGGCAAGTTTGGGTTACTGTGCAGCAATGTGTATGAGGTCTGAATAAAATGTTGCTTCCACAATGGTTTCTAATTTTGCTTCACCCATTTGCTAACATGCCCGAAGTTCTTATTGATAGTGCATTTTAAGCCAGACTGGTGATTAGGTCCTACCTAACCCTTTGTATAATGGTTGTATCAAGAAGTTTATGGCTGGAATCTAGTGCGTATTTCTAATATGCAAATTTGTATGTTCAAGCATTTGGAGTGATCTTTGCAATTTGTAGTCTTTTGTAATATCCTCATGTTATTCAGGCCATTCAGTTGAATCGTCAGCAAGAAACACTCAAACAACGACAGAAAACCTCAACACCAGAAATAGAGTCAGACAGTGAGCTTGAAGAAGAGGAAAGGGCAAGTACTGATGCAGCTCCTACGGCAACGTCTTCGACAGTAAGACATGAAACCAGAAGCATTGCTGCTGCCAATCCTTTCAAAAAGGTGGCCAGGATTTTTGCCATTTTTTCCTACATCTTTCTTTTTGTTTGTCTGTTCTACTGTTTGCTTATTTGTATGCTAGTCAATGCCATTTTAGTTGTGACTCAATCTAATCTATAATCGTAGGCGGAGTGTCTTGTTTCCGATTCAACATTTAACACAAACAGTGGATTTCTAGACAGCTTATCCAAGACTAGTCCAGCTGTGAAGAGACTTGATATCTCAGCTCGAAAGAGATTTAGCTTGAATGGTGAAGATGAAAACAAGGAGCGGCCAGTGAAACGTATAAGCAAAGCAAAACGGTAAAGCAGAATTTTTGGCAGTACTTGTCTCTCTGTGTTGGTTTGTATTGCTGCTGGTTTTTACTCCTTTTTTTGTTAGTCCTTCTCTGTTGCCAGGGTTCTCTCAGTATGTTGTTTTAGCCAGTCGAGCAGTCAAACCCAAAATGGGTAGCTTACAAAATGTGGAGTTGACAAATGAATTATAGGATAGACAAGACAGTGACTTGTGTTATGTGCTTTTCTGTACACTGTACTGACTTTGTGAAGATTTTAGTGTGTGTTTGTTGTTTCTGTTTTTGGTATACTTGTTTTTCTTTATATGTCAATTTGAGTACATGTGGCAAATCAACAGCAAACTATGCACATTATCAGGTCCATTTACCATTTAATTGATAGAATACATTTTAGACTGGAAGCAGCTGCAGTTCAACTGTGGATCAATGCCAACAAGGAATTACTTGAAAAGGAAATCAGTGACTTGTCTGGAGATGCTTTCAATAAACAGTGTACATCTCTATTCAAGAAACTTGGCAAAGAAGAGAAGAAGGTGTGTGTTTATTTTAATTCTTTGCTTTGAGAGATATTCGTTTTACTGGATGATTCAAGTACTTATGTAATCACAGGAGTGGATTTCTAAGGCAAGGGAAGATGAGTCATTGAAAAATAAAGGTAAATAAATAGCTTATCAGAGAATTATGAATTATCTGTAATGACTGTGTATTGTATTGTATTGTAGGGTATGGTAGTGTATTGTATTGTACTGTACAGTGTAACAGCCTAATAGAGTAAAGGTAGTATCAAAGGCATTCCTGTAAATGCAAATACAAGCATGTTAATAAACAACTAGACAGAATCAAAATTATCTCAGAAACGGCAAGACTCTGAACTTCAGAAGAGTCAACAGAAAGATTGCATAATAATACAGGGAGAGAGTTGCAATGATTACAAGCGAAATATGGAGGTGAACAACGAGCAACATTTGTTTTTGCTCTTAGCAAATTAATTAAACTGACATGAGTATCTTGTGTCATAGCTATGCACAGAATCTAATGTTCTCTAGCGGCTATTGATCAAGTCTTTAGGTATAAACATGGAGGCAGCTGCCTCCTTTGCTCTCAGGAGAGGCCAACCAGTCACCTCGTGTAAGCATGCAACCTAAGTAGATCTTGGTAACCCAGTTACTATCCTTACAGCTGTAATGTACAATTGAGAGCATAATGAGATTGGAAGACCAGCCCATGCTGTTGATGCATGTTCTAGTGAAGTTCGTACAATAGTGGTATAAACAGAATACAATTGAGAAAATGGAAGCTTTGATTTCATGGAAGAAGGTGAAATTATGCAGGCTATTCTTCCTTTATATTGAAGTATTCTCAAAGACTTTCCGGAGACATTGTCTATATATTTCAGAGAGATCTTCAGGCAGGGTTTTAGGATTTGATGAATTATGCTTTTTTAACAAATGTTAATGATCACTTCAGACAACAGGGAGATGCCAGTACAAACTAATGGCATTAACGTTTGTAGTTTGTTTGTCTGGCTCTTGAATTGGATTAACCAATTTTGCTTTGGCTGTTTTGTCACATAACCATCGTTCATGAATGGCTGTTAATCAAGCCAGAAATTGCAACTCTTTCAGTTATGTGATTAGAGGGCACATGCCGTTAGTATACCGGCCACTGATATTTGCACAAGACAACATTTGAAGGCAGATTTGTATCAGGTAGACTATCAACATATTTGGCTTTGGCATTGTGATGTCGACATTGTACAGCTAGAAAGTACTGTAGCTTGTAGCATACATGTATGTTGGCTGCTAGGAAATGGATTGGTGTGTGCCTGGTGTTGCTTAGTTTCTGTGTACGAATTCTTGTTTTGAGTTTGGGCTTGTGTACTTGGTTTTCATGTCATCATAATTAATGTTTGGCGACGATTCTCACTCTGAGTTATTAGTGTAACTGATCATTTTGTGTAGCACTTATAATAGTGCAAATTAATTTATGTTCATAACTACAAATGTTCGTAAACTTGATACTTCCGTCATGTGTCTTGAATACATGCATAGAAGTAACAGGCTCCATCAACATCTACTTAGGTTTGTCGGCATAGTATGGTACCTACTTCATACTCAATATGTCTCTGATTTCTTGGCTTGCAAAAGCCCATTTGTTGACAGCTAGTGCCAGCAGGACACTACCCTGAGTAGCTGTTGAGAAAGCCGTTTCTGCCCAACCCAAACAATGAAGACAATCATTCAAACAGCATTGTATGTGCATCTGCATGGATATTTGGGCTACAAGTCAGTAAGCTATTTTAAATCATGTTAGCAAATTCTTGGCAATTTACAAATTTACAAAATTAAATAGCTTACAATTTTTATTGATTTACAGTAGTAGTTTTTACAATCTGTTGGTGCGATTGATTTAGAAAGTCGGGTCTATTTTACAGCTTCTGGCAAGAATTTTTGATGCCGACATTCAATATTTCAGCAATTGTGTGTATGGCAGACAGAGAATACATTGGACAGGCAGAAAGATACATACTATATATAGCATACACAAGCAGACATATGGCCATAGGCAAACACATGTCGATGTATATGCACGTCAAGCTTTTTCAAGTGTTGATGCAAATAGAACCAGGCACATGAACATGAGAAGGGCCTGTATGTTGCCATTGTGCGAGTGATGATGGGGAATCCATCTAACAGTATTCATGTTAATATTGGTAGGACGATGATCATTCAGACATGTTTTCTTTTAGAATTTCTTTTGAAAGGATGCCGATAATCCATAGCTTATTCAATGAATATATACTCTTCTAATAATCACACCTGTAGACTTCAATAGATTTAATCATGTTCTTTGTAATTACAGGTGCTGACAAGCAGGCAAAGAAGCGATGTCGAAGCAATGCGTCAAAAGATGAGTCAAAACCAAACAAACAACCTACACTGAACTTCTTTGGCCATAGGAAAGCCATCGAACCAGCTAAGGCCATAGAAACACTTGCTGGAGACGCAGTTGAGAATGAGGGTGACGAAGATCAGGTGAAAAGTCCCGTGAAGAAACCAAAGACTCAGTCTTCTGCAGTTGAGAATGAGGGCGACGAAGATGAGATGACAAGTCCGGTGAAGAAACCAAAGACCCAGTTGTCGGCATCCAAGCTGTCTCAATTCTCATACAACAAAAGTCAATGATTTGGATGCGGTATTACTAAGGTTCTCGTATGTTCAGTGTTGGCATAAATTGATCTTTATGTGATAATGGCATCGAAATGGAAGGGTACGATGATGCATGGCATAGACAAACAGGTAGATAGATTGTTAACAGATTTCATCAGCTGTGTGTACGATGAAGTCACTAATGTACTATTAGATAATCTAGGACTTGCTATCCTACTAACTCACGTTCAGCACTGCTTGAAACTACGACTATTGTTACATGAGTTTTAACTGAAAGGTACTGTTTAGAAGCTTGTGTTCAGAGTCTAATGTTCTCAGCCTCTCCCGGGTTAAAGTTTTTAGCCAGAATTAGGTCTAGACAAAATATTTCCAGACTTGATAATTTCATACCAATATCAAGTTAACATCCAATTGACATTATGGACTTGATAATTTCATACTGATATCAAGTCCTTGATTGATATCTGTATGAAATTATCAAGTCTAGGAAATTCTTGTCCACATCTTGGACAAGTCCTTGTGAGGACTTGCGTAGGCCAAGTTCTTGGCTAAGAACTTCAATCTGGGCGCTTGCTTCATCACCACATCTGTCACCACATCTCTGGCCATCCACAAGTAAAAAAGCGTGATGATCCTAGGGTTACATGGAAACATGTCATTGTTGCTGTGGGTGCACAGTATGACTACAGGGTACGAGTACATGTACGCAGTTGATCATCGTAGTGGATTGACTACTGTATTCTTGCCATGGACACATGCTCCACAATCTTATCACATACAGGTCATCAAGGGGATGGCAATGAGTATGCATGGTAGAAGCAAGGCAAGGGTACATGTAGCTACTATATCTCATGCCGATTGACTGTTCAACTCTAAAGGCTCTGGCAGTATGCACATTAACAGATTCTGATCTCCTCTAATATCCAAAAGTAGTAACCTATAACCAGTTATTTCTGCAGTCTTAAATTTCTGCGATTCGAGAACTTAGACAAAAGTAATTAAATTTCTTTGTTCTGACCAGGAAGACAGTTACTGGTACACATTACATTGTACACATGTACATGTCTCGAAACAGTGACTTCCGCGGACTCCAAGGATACATGTAAGTCTAAATATCTGCAAATTTTATTTGTATGCTTCGTGATTTCTTCACAGAATTTGCAGAAATATCATGATTGCAGAAATAACCAGTAATACAGTAATTATAAAGTGTTGATCTGTAGAGGTTTTACTACATGCAGTGTAGGTCTTCCTCCTCCAAAGGGAGGGGGGACGCCGGCTTGACACTCGAACCTAGCAGTGCATAATACTGCATATGCCTTACTGCGCTTTGCTGTAGACGGTGTATTCGAAAAAGTACCTACTATCTATTTACAATGCAAAATACCTAAGGCTATGTACATAAAATCAACTACTGCTACTGTAACTACAACTGTCAATAAAAGTATCTGTATAACATATCGCTAAATCAATGTCATCAAGTCACTGTTCAGGCAAGCATGCGACTCTCAGCCGAAGCCAAGAGGATGCAATTCCTGCGAATGTTGGAAAGCTTTCTTGATCTGTTGCCACATAGACACATGATGGATGCTCTCGGCAAAGCAAGGGAAATTCGATATCAGATCCACAAAATGGTCATGGTGTAGCTTGTTGTCATTTACTTCAGAAAAGAGTGAAAGTGATCGTTAGTTTGCTGGCCCAAGCAGTGCAAGTGAACACAAGAGGTGTAGCTGATGCTTGTTCCACTTTTCGGATATGCTCCTCATATTTCCTCTTTTTTCTACCTCGTGTTTTCTGTAACAAGATGCTAAACTGCTAAACTTGTTGTGCTGTACAGCTCTCCATTCGGATTAAACACTTGAAAATTGAACATCGTAACATACCTCACTTAGCAAACCAGTTCAAAGATCTCAGACGCCATTGTGTCTTATAAATGAATAACCACCCCTGGGGCAAGACAGAGCATCTGCGCTTTGCTGCTCAGTCTACAACTGTGTCTAACCATCTAGATGCCAGCTCATTTATGTGTCTGTCTACAATCACATGTGTAAGACCGTCTGTTTTATCAGCACGGAATGTTTATTAGTCAGTTGCAGCAGCATTGAATGTGAAATTTGTGAATCACGTCCAACCATTAGCTCAAGGTGGAGGCACCCGAGTAAAGCCTCAGTTTGTGGTTTGTGGTAGGTGCTACTGCTTCAGGGGGGAGTAGGGGCTTACTGGAATGATTACTATGGTAGGAGGGATATCGAACTGTCGTGTGGCACCAAATTTCTCAGTCGGCATACAGAGTCATTGGTCACCATACTCCCGTCAGATTGGAATATGAAAGACCTACTTTACTGCAGCACGAGTACTTTGTGCTGGGTAAACTTAATCTCTGGTAATGTGAGTCTTTCCACCCATTTGATATGTTACTGCTGCAATGACTTGGCTCGACAGCTAAGAAGGAATTGACTCTTCCACGACTGTCTCATTTATCTACTTATGCTACATTCTTGTCAATCTTTGTCTGCCACTTTGCCAACTAAATTGTGGTCTTGCTTGTTTTTGGAGTGAAACATGCTGGTCTGTAGAGGTCAACCAACGCTCATGTGTAGCAGAACATAACACAAGAAAGCCAGAGACTAATGTACAATGTATTACCTATACCCACAATCGAAATATCATCTATGTTGTCTTCTAAAATGTGATTACCAAGGCTCTCTAGTTGTTACCCTTACATTTCAGGAATCCCGTGGTAGTTAGTCTATAGCTTGTTATGACAGTCCATCTGTGTGTCACAGAATCTGTCTGCCTGAACATCATTTGAGTCTTTGTCATGCAAAGTTCAACTATTGGCGTCAACAATCAAGTACATACTGTACAATAGGCTATTTATGAATCTATTCCTTCTCTGTATTTTGAAAATTTCTTTACCATCCGTGAGTAAAACGTCATTGCTCACATCAATATCATACATATAAAGTTTCACAATAATTTACTACCAAACTTGAGATACTCTTTGTACACCTAAAAAATCAGCACACGCTGTGTCGATATCCTTTCAACAATGTCAACAGTGATGATGGTGGGGCAGCCTGCTTTAGAAACGGATGCTGGAGCAGTTCAAATGCTGATGCCCTTTGGAGAGGGTCACGTACAAGAGCTCTCTCCACAAAAGTCAAAAATTTAGAGGAAACCTGAAACAGATGAAAATCAAAATGACAGAATGATCGTGTGTGCAATGAATGACACATGATGAAAGAGGTTGCTTTGCTCTGCTGTTGAACAAGTATGGAAACTAATCGCAGGAAACACATGGCGATGTTGGCAGAACCACAAGCATACACACACACACACACACACACACACACACACACACACACACACACACACACACACACAACACACACACACACACACACACACACACACACACACACACACACACACACACACATACACACACACACACACACAAGCATGCACACACACATAAGATCCAAGGTTGCGTAAGCTCCCTCCAACATGAATTTGATAAAATCTATACAATCATTCACAGGGTTCTCCCCACGGATATAATAGCATGGTGGCCCGTCACGTAATTGCCAATTTCTTCTTGACTGTCATACTTTGAACTCTTGTCCCACTAGTCACATCCATCCTCAGATAGTCTTTGTCAATTTCCTTTCTGTATACAGTGTAGCAAGTAAGAAAATTGACTAAAACTATGTGCAACCCTGACATACTGTATCTACACCAGAGTGTACAAAAGCACAACTTAAGTTATCATTTAGTTAGGAAATTGGGGACAACGGCTTCTTCGTCCTCATAATGACAATGTATGGGAGGAACTGCGAGGAAACATTATGGCATGTTGATTCATGAACACCATTCGCAAAGGAAACTTGCCTCAACTTAGTGTGTACATTTATAAAATCCACATACCCGGCGGATGGTCCTTGGATTCAAAGCTGGAGCAAATTGTGGGTGATTATCGAGATCCTGATTAGTGAGATCCTGTACAAGTACCTTCAATGTATAGACATGAAGCACAGGCGCTTGCTAGGAAAGATATGCACCCAAGTTCAAAGGCATAGGGAAGCTCTAGTCTCTTGCCAAGCCCTCTCATGTTATCATACTCAGTTCCTGTGTATCACACAACAATGGTGAGGAGGGTTAGACATAAGGCCAGTGAAGCTCTTGAACCCAAAACAAGTTTTTGCAAGCAAACCCTATGTACATACAAGTTCATTGGACTTATGCATGCAGGATTACCACATGTACAAATATATTCGTAGCCTTCAAATTTTAGGGGCAACTGGCTATGAAATTTTCGCATAGGCCTTCAAATAAGTAGATCGTTGAACAAGTTCCAGCTGGCTCACAAACATTACGGTAGCCAGTTTCGGATATTCATTTTCATTTTGCATTAAGTCCATTTTGTATTTCACATTACACTCATTTCGCATTGTGGTCATTTCGCATTTACATCATTTCTTAATGCAGAATGCAGAGCGGAATGGTTGCATGTGCTGCCAGTACACTCAAACCTCACTAATCCGGACCTCCAAGATCCGGACACCTCCCCAAATTGGACACTTTTTCCAGCGCATATCAGGTCTTGGGACTCCGAGGGTAAGCACTTTGGTGAGAAACTCCCCATATAAATACTCAATTCTTAAGCCCATCTTGGCTATCACGTGCCAGTGCGTAGGAGAACGAGCATGCAACGTACGTCACTGTAGTACAAGTGTGTACTGTACACGCATACTGTATGCAGAACTGGTACGACATTCAGCACATGAAAATGGTCTGGGATTCAAAAAATATAACGTGCGTTGGCTATCTCGATCTTCCGGACATTTCTAGAATTCGGACAGCGGCTGGTCCCATCCTGTCCGGATTAAGGAGGTTTGAGTGTATATAGCAACATCCTGCTCCTTTACCGTCTGCTTCGACAAACAAATCTCTTCTTATCTGACAGCCATTCACAGACAAAACGGTTCTGGCTCTCTTGCTGCCATCGTTGAATTAGTGCCTACATGCACCATTTTTTCCCGTCGCTGGCACCCAGCATACTGTTTGCTGAAGGACCACAGAAATTTCACAAGTTACAATTGTTGGTTCAAATAATTAAATGACATCTACAGAAAACAACACTATGAATATATCATATATACAAACAATCGAATGTGCTCTGTGTTCCATCTCTTCAGTACAAAGGAGCATTTAAGACTGATTTAAGACTGTTTTAGAGCGACACTAGGTGACATACATTGTAGGAGTTTGGGTGTTGCAAGTATATAGAAAATGCAAGGGGTATGGTCACAACAACACTGGACAGTGGGTGTGTCGCTTATTACTTGTATTTGCCTACGAATTTTCGAAAATGAAATGGCAACCCTGTGCATGGCAAATTTCCTACTGCCTCAACTCAATTACACTTTAGATGGACAACTACACTCAGACTGACAAGCTGACAAGACCCACAGGTTGCTGACATCAGCCAACACAGTATGACACATCATTTATCATAACTAATGTTGCTTTGCTCCTTACTTTGTGTGCCTCCTTGAACATGGGAGGAAGCATGTCTCTGATTCTCCGCATCGCCTGCAAAGGAGGCTCATTGAAATATGGCGGCTCACCTTCTACCATCTCAATCATCATAACACCAAGCGACCAGATGTCAACCTGTAAAAGTGAAATCACAACATCAAACTACCATCGAATGTAAATATTTTGAAATATATGCACACTGCATTAGAATTCTCTCTGTAATCAACAGATTTATCCCTCATAATGTATCAAGAGATAAATCCCTTCAAGACAGCATTCCTCTGTACTGATGCAATATGTATGTACCTCTGGCCCATATGGTAGTCTTGATATGACCTCAGGAGCCATCCAATATGGAGTTCCAACCAAACTCCGTCGTTTAGGCACTTCTGGACACACTTGAGCACAGAAGCCGAAGTCAGAAATTTTAACCTTCATAAAAATAACAATACAAACAATACAGACAAACTACTATGTCAGTGGTGTTTCAAGTATTGCCATTAGTTTGTCTCATGTGTGCCTGGCTACATGTATGTACTTGGTTGCTCCTAAATGGTTACAATGGTTAACGGCAAATATTTTGTCATGCAACAATTTCGTCAAAGTCCACCAAAACACTGTTCATCATGAAAAAATTTCGTCAGCACAGTAACTAGTACAGTACTGTAGTATAGTACAGTATCAATACCTACCGTATTTCCTCGAATAGTAAACGTGTTCGATTAGCAACCTGTGTTCGATTAGTAACTCTGCTCGGATAGTAACTTGTGGACCTGATCAGTTTGAAAAAAACTAGTAACCCGTACTCGTTTAGTAACCCATGCCTTGGATGACAGAGACTACAACATTATGCATGCGGATTTTTAGTCTACACACACAAGAGCAATGTCTGCAAAGAGAAAGAGATGTCTTTGATTGCCAAAAATTGAAGGCTGTGGATCTCGAGGAAACTCGAATATCATCGATACCGGTTGTGGTGGCAAAATACAAGATCGACAGGCAAAACCTCCACCAGTAGATACAGAATTCTGACAAACTGAAGGAGAACACCGAGAGCGGAGGAAAACGGAAACAATAGAGTGGAGGAGGCAGGAAGCCCTTTGCTGAGGCAACCGAGAGTGACCCATACAAATTTTTCAAGCAGCAGAAAGAAGTGACTAAAAGGTGATGCTGAGAACCATAACCTGAAAATTTTGTGTGCATCAAGAGTGTGTTCCTCTAATACTTGCATAGCTCTTTACTTCAACTTAAACTGTGATAGCACACATTGAAAAATAGTAACCCATGCTCGATTAGTAATCCTGCTTAAATAGTAACCTATAGTTCTGATCAGTTTGAAAATAGTCACGCATGGGTTACTGTTACAGGAAATACGGTATACGCTCGTGAAGTGTGGGCGGAAAGCACCTGATTAAGTACTGAAAGGTGCCTGGTACTCTGTCCATCCAACACTTGAGCACCGTGGAAACCTTACAGTAAGAACTTGAAATTAGAGCTGTCGCCGTACTACTTGCCAATCAACATATGATGTGAGTAACTTAAAGTTTTCTGATGACATGTAGTATTTGCTACACGCGATGTCACTGACAGGATGGCTTAAATGATGCAATTCCTCATATTGCTGGCAGGTGACTGGAAGCACAGACTCTCTGTGAGACCCCAATGAAGCCGAGACAGAAGCTAATACTGACTTGGGTAGTACTTGCTAGTACGACAGTACATCAGAGTACTAGATCAGTGTCATCAGCATGTGCCTCGGACTCCGGCACAGCTTGTAGTAGACCTTGCGCAAAAATTGTGGTCTGACAAAATAGTTGTTGTTTACAGTATCACCATGTAATCGACATTTTATGACATTGCAGTTGTTCAATAATATTTGTTTGTTTATAAATATTAGAATATTTTTTGGAACCTAATGATCGGACGTCAATCATACATTCACACACACAGTTGTCTGGCACAGTTTGTCTCATTCCGTTTTGATCAACATAATTGAGCCCAAATTCTCACCTGTCCGGTTGTTGACAATAGAATGCTGTCGCTCTTTATGTCTCTGTGTATAACTCCTTGTGAGTGAAGGTATGCCAATGCCTTGAGGCAAGCCTTACAGACAGCCGCAATGTGACTCTCATCCATTCTGCAAAACAAAATGACTTTCACTTCACTCTCTTAACCAAAGTCTTTTCAGTGGCTGCTATTTATAAGAAAAACATGAGAAGGCACAGACAAAGAAACAGTCAAAGTTATGTGACACACTAGACTAAACAAATTGGACAGACAAGCCCACTGGTTAGTCTACGGCCATGCAAAATGAACTACTTGTTGATCGTGAGTGTCTGTTCCAATTTTTGGGCATGCCCCACGATTTATTATTCTTTATTATGGTTTTGAAATTTTAACAGTATGTACTGTGCCTGTACTGTTCACTACAGAAATGAGTGTGACATGGTTTTATAGTGACATGTGCATACCATTGTGCTGATAGACACAGCTTTCCGTGTACTCAAGGAATTTTTCTTCGGATCAAGGTTGACAAGTAGAGCTCCATGTAAGACTTTTTTCTATTCTCTTTTATTTGTTTGCTGAGATTCCACTTGTATCAGTGGCATTTTGTTGTGTCAACAAATTCCATGAGTTTGGACAAGACTGCAGAACGTCACTTATTTGTTGTTCATGTTTCTTGTCCTCGACTGACATACACATATCAAATTAAAAAATAGAAATATAAAATTAAAAAAGCTGTCTGTTTGCCCCAATTTTCTTAGAAATTCTGACGATCAAAGTTTTACATGGCCTGATGGTGGATACAGACTAATACGGACAGACTAATAACCACACACCACGGTCTGTAGCATTGCCTAAGTTTTAAGACTTTGTTATATTAAAAATCGCTGTCTACCACCACCGTGATGACCAACTGATATCGACATGTACAACACAGATTTTCCATCAAACAGATTTCACAGTGTACAGGCATTGCATGCATCATAGCAGTGCTTTGTTTGTGCGCACAGGAAAAGAGGATTCCAAGAAACAAATAATGGCATGCTAGGAGTTATCTCCAGGTCGCAACATCCTTATTCCTACAACAGCTAATTTCCTGGAAGTGGTGGCTATATTTAGCATTATATAAGCAGAATCACCAAGTCTGCTGTAGTAATGGCTCTACACTTAGTCCTCTTCTAACAGCAAGTTGCTGATTCCTCCTACTGTGTCCAATAGTAAACATGGATAATGTGTTGGACTGGTATCTTGCATCTCGATCATTTCTGCACTTTACGAACAATACAGAGCAGCAGTGACATACACAGATGACGACACTACCATTGGCAAAGCTCAACATAATGTTTTAGAAAGCTTGAGGGGTAACTGCATTCATTGACAAGTCTTATCAGTCAAAACCATAACAAGGACCTCCTCCATTTGTTAATCAACTACACTATTTCCAGATCAGATTTTTTGTTTGATTTTAAGTACCTCATCTAATCATCAATATTGAGATTAAGTGGTATTCTGATGATGCAGGTGCAACTGTGGTATACAGCCAGACACCGCTATTATGACCACATACCATCACAACCGTCATTTAAGCCCATAGATTATAATGAAAAATTCGCTGTTGTATACACAGTCTATTCCAACAACTTACGTGACTGTTAGTCCAGGGCAAATAAATGAAATCGACACACATGACATGATGTGCAGCTGCATAGCTAATACTATGCTAGTCACTGTTGGTAGTCTGATAACGATGTCATCTTGAACACAACGAAGATATACCTTGACGTTACAAACTACATGTTGTGGCATGTTTACAAGTTGGATGAAGATACAGTATCACCACAACTACCAGAGTTCTCTGGTGACAGGCTGCAGGTACAGTACACTGGTAATGACACTAGTATTCTGTGCAGTGGTACTGTAGGATCATATAGCATGCACACTATGGTATCAGCACATGTAAATTGTTATGTGAACGAAGTCATTCAGCTAACATGTCAGCCCATAACCTTAATTACAGGCGACATCTGGGCATATATATATATTGTCAAGTAACTGACTAAACCATATGCAGGGAATTAGGGTGTCCACTTATACATTTTGTCAGAAAGTGAGGTGTTGGTTCATCATGCATGTCAATAAAAGTTCTAACTGCATATCTTGTTGTACATTGCAAACACACTCATGTACAAAAACTAAAGGTTCGTCGATAAATGTCTCCATTTTCACGAGCGTACAAATCATACACTTTTCTCCAACTTCTCTCTTCCTCCTGAAAACGTACGAAGAAATGTAGGTTAATAATATCAATTGGTAATAAAGTAAATATTACTGTCTCGCACTTTTAAGCATAGCATCAGTTCTTTGTGCAACACTATAACTAGTGCTCACCGTTTGAAGAAAGCTCAACATTGCTTCAATTTGCCTAGAATTTGGATCTCACTGCACATCGCAACTTGCAATTGGACAAATCACCTCTTTGTTTTTAAATTACGACACCTTGAAAAGTAAGAGGTCATCTTGCCAGCACATGTACACTGCTGTTTTGATCGGACTGTCATTTCCTCAAGTTCAAGTGTCCTCTAATTCTGTTTCTAACACGGACTTTCTGCAAATTTGGTAATGCTGTAATCTGTACTTAGCCATTCATGAAAATGAAAACTTCCTGCTATGGGTTGCTCAGGCCAGCTGGACAGCGTGTCTTAGCTGCGCAGACAAGTGGTTTTATGCATAGATATTCGTGTATGCCACTTATATTGCATTGCACAAATGGACATTTTCTAAAGCGTACGCCACCATTAACCCTCACTCACACGCACACGATTGGTACGCTCGCGAAAATGGAGACAATTATAAACTCTGAAATCAGAAAATCCGATAATGTAGCAAACAATGAGACAAAACAATAGAAAGCAATGCAGACAGACAATCACACAGACAAACAGCCACAGGTAAACAAACATACAATAACAAGCCAGGACACAGAAGGACATGTAGTCTGAAATTGATAATTTCAGAACAGTAAACAATGTTCTACAACCACACAGTAAAGCGTTTCCCACCTCATTTTCGTGACAACATCAGTGAGTGCTCCTCCTTCTACATACTCCATGACAACCCACAACTCATCCTCCACTAAGTAAGTATCATACATCTGAACAATGTGGGCATGAGGGTAGTCTCTCATAATAACAACCTATAAACAACAATAGCTAAAACAAAACAGGTCAACCCACTGCTAAAGATGCTCTACCCAATCATTCATTATTCGCATCTAGAAGTACACTCAAACCTCTCCAATCCGGACAGTATGGGACCAGTTGCTGTCTCCTCCGGTAGATAGAGATAGCTAATGCGCGTTATATCCTTGGAATCCCAGACCACTTAATTTAAGGTTTGGCAAACATCATACCACTTCTGCATACACTATGTGTGTACAGTACACACCTGTACTACATGGTAATGTACATATGTACTTTGCACTACAGTTACATATGTGTTCTCCTACACACTGGCATATGATAATCAAGACGGTTTGAGAATTAAGTGTCTATTGACGGAGAGTTTCTTGCTAAAGTGGCGTATGCTTGGAGCCCTAAGACGTGATATGCGCTGGGTAAAAGTGTCCAGTCTAGGGAGGTGATCAGATCTCAAAAGTCCGAATTAGGGAGGTTCAAGTGTACTTGCTCATTGCAACGCTGTGTATCATTAGTGCCGTATTTGACATAGTGTGAACATCGACACACTCACAAATCTTCCAGATTTCTATCTATAGACATTAGTGTGGGGACGATGTCTAATTTGCAAGCCAGTATCCTCACTTATTAATCTTGCAAAGATGCTCATCATCTCACATATGCGACTCTTGCCTACAGTTGGACTAGAGGTTTCTGGACAAACACACACTAACATGTTTACCATATCTGGTTTCAGTCAGTTACATCTACAACTGACTACGTTCGTTCCCTGATGTGCTGAACAGTTGCTCTGAAGCTGCACTAGTGGCAAAAATGGCTGACATAAATGGTCTATCATGTTGCTTGTATTGGTTGCAAGAGACTTTCCTATGGCAGGAACAACACACTGCTGTGTCAGTCGTTTTGGGTTTGCCGTCTTCATTGCTCTCTAAGCCAAAGTACTGCCAGACTGGCGATGTCACATTTGCTTTTGCAACGAGATCTGAAGACATGATGCCAGCAATGAATCAGGGCATACTTCTAGTGAACGTAACATGGGAGAGACCCTCGGACATCCATACAAACTTGGCACGAAATCGACTGAGCCCTCAAAATATCGTCAAAAGTTATATATCGTTATATCTCCCAACACTGATAGACATAATTACAATTTCATTTAGCAACCACGATGGGTGCATGTCAGTTACATGAACAATTATTTTCTATCATAGACTCTGAGAATAACTGTTGAGCTTGAAAGAGCCGTTTCTTTACCACTATGTTGCTGCACAAATTGAAACAAACAGAACTGTACAACAGGCAGTAGAGTTCCAACTTGAGATGCTATGAGTTCCTTCACGTATCATAACAGCTCAATCAATCACATAATGTTCTTATGGAAAAGTTAGTTTAAATTAGCAGACAATCAACAGTAGAGAGTTCACACTTATCACCCTGCAAGACCTTCTACACCAGTGCTGGTAAGGTATACGGCCAGTTAAATCAGATTTGTCCAGATATTTAACAAGGGTGGCTACAATAATTTTCTTCATTATTACTAGCTTTAGCCACAATTGTCGTTAGTCTTACCATGTCTGGAGGACAGTTACTAGTAGGACATTTCGACAACTTGCAATAAAATAGTGTGGCCAATACTTGCAATGTTTGTTTCTCCAAAGTTGTTCAAGCTTGTTCAAGTGTCGACTTTGCTCTAGCATCCTCAAGCATGGCTATCACACACTGCACTGACAGAGCCATTGAATTCATAGAACGCTGTATAAAGTGGCCAGTGGAACGGTACAGCTAGAGCTGTGCATTTAACTTAAAGAGAACAAACTGAACACAACTCATCTTAGGCAGTAAAGCCACGATGACAAACATTTCAATGCTCTCTTTTACAAAGCAGCAGCATGGTAGAACGACAAGGAAGAATACATACAGAAGTTCTAGATTTGACCCTGAGCAATGGGCTTGGAATTCAAGGCTACACCAGAAATCAGTCCTTGCATCATGTGTAATGCAAGACAACTTCAGCAGTTAGCAGGCAAGTGATGCAGCACAAGTTCACTAAGCCCAGCCTTCTATCAACAGAAGACATAGCATATGCATCTGATTATTGTGATGAAGGCAAATGCCATGCATGAAAAATGTTTGGCTAATATGACCAAACACATCATGTTTGTCAGGCTAAATACTAACTTTCTCCAGCAAACAGCAAACATCGATCATTCCAGCACTGATGAACCGCACACGTTTGGTTAAAATTTCATTTTACCATATTTTCGATTAAATGCCGCAGCTGAGAGTACAAAGAAAAATAAACGCTGCCCTCAAATAAATGCCACATTTTAATGAATTCCAATACATCTAACCCAAATCTAAGGGAAAATCATACGACTTCTTCAGAGGCATACACGAGGCAAACGTTTCTTAGACTACCCAGATGCCGTTTCACTGCATGATGTCTTACAGTGTGAAAATGCATACCAGTGTACGTGCATTCTCTTGAAAAGGAGTCAACCCTACAATGTGCACACATACATACCCCTAAAGCACGGACAGAGAGCATTTAACAAAAATAAAGGCTGCCCTTGTATAAATGCCATGCACAGTTAGAACCCTAGCTGAAAAAATAAACACCCCAGCATGTAATCGAAGAAATAGGGTAGCACATTTATGTGTAATGATGAAAAGCAATATCTAGAAGATCAAAATCATCTTGTTACCTCATTAAACAGCAACTCTCTTCTTTGTTGTTTTCTCAAATCCATCTTCTTGACAGCCACTACTCTCCCTGTCATCTTCTCAACAGCCTTGCAAACTATTCCCGTCGATCCCTCACCTATTTTGATGAATTTCTCTAGTCTAGTATGTGGATCATCATTCCTACTAACGATGCTGCTCAACTGACGCCTACAAAGCAAAGCAATGCAAAACAATAGCTGTTGTTTAGACACACAAAAATGATTCAACTATTAGGCAAACAACTAATGGCAACAACAAAAAAACAGAAAATACAAACTCACCGAATCATCATCTTCAAGTGTTCAAGTTTGCATATTGTAAGAGCTTTGGTTTGGCAAATAGTTATTGACAGGTGCACACAAAAAGAACCAGAGACACTCGAGAGAGACAAAAACACAAACTATTTATGGGCAACACCCTCTACTACTTGTAATATGCATTTACTGTCAATGCAAACTGTAAAAATTTTAAGAGATAGATGGATGTGGATGTGCATGGATCATATCGCTGGTTATCTCGTTAGACTTTGTTACAAGCACTTTAGTTATCAGTAGTCTAGTTGTACTGTAGTTCTTTGCAGAAACATATCATAGTTTGATCTAAGATAAATAAGTGATATTATTTGACAGACAGACAGACAGGCAGACAGACAGATAGACAGACAAACAGACAGGCAAATCGTCTGGACGGCTGGGGAGTACCATCTCATGACATGCAAATGAGGCGAGGTCCAGTTTGGACCAAGAGCATATAAAGAGAGAGAGAGAGAAGATGGAGCGTCAGTCTACGCATGGGTAGGGTGATATCGTTATGGCGGTATGAGGCTAAGCTGTTGTTTACGCTGTGTCTTATATGGTAAGTTTGAGTTAGCGTTAGGTCTAGAAGACGACAGCCGGAGGAACCGGCAAGAAAGCTGATCAATGCTCGAACCATGAGCTGACAACAAGAAGAAAGCCTGGTCCCTTCACCAAGGTCAACTTTTAAAGGAGATGTGGATTTACCACTTTCCTGTCTAGTAATGCTAGCGAGCTGTACTGATGTTAATGTTACTGTCAATATCTATGTCTCGTTTTGCAAGCTCGTCTTGCAACAAAAGCATCAAAGCTCCTGTTCTTGCATTAACTCAATGTTACCACATTAGGATAATGGCTCTGCCTCTTATCAACAACAATCTCACTCCACTCATGCATAGACAGACGCTCCATCTTCTTTTTTATATGCTCCTGTTTGGACCCATGAGTGTATTTCAAATGTAGCTGACTGTCTGAGAAGTCTTTAGATGCATCACAAACGAGAGCCCCGACATCGCTACTAAACATTTGACAATTGCTCAGACATCACAGTTTATATTCTTGTTCAGGCTCAAACACAGATCTGAATGTGTCCTTGGCTCACCCATGGAGTAGTAAAGTCATATTCTCTTCAGCATCAGCAGAAGTGGCAGCATTGCGAAGAGAACAAACAAACGCAGAAAGTACAGCAATGAACATCTCCCCAGTGAAGCAGTCAGATTAGTGTTTTGGTCCTTGAACATTTTGGACATTGGGACAACAGGCAGAAAAGTACTTACATCCGCTCTCTCTCTAAGGCCTATGACAAGTGTGGAAATGACAACAGCTCACAGTTTAAAACATAGTGAAAAGAATGTCTGTCTGTTCAACAGAAAAGTAACTCAAGAGTGATATATAGAAAAATAGGAGAATGTCTAAATAGAAGTTGTGACTAGTTTTTACAAGTTTCCAAGCATTGTAATTGTGGCCTTAAAGTATAGATAAAGATGAAAGAAGCTTGGAAACTACTGAACAATTGTAGAGGTTTGTAGTAGCTATAGCCATCAAGTATTCTAAATGAACAGAAAGACAGACAGTGCATGGAACAACCCTCTACTCTATCTTTCAAAAGTACCTGGATAATTACAAAGTGCAAAACATCAGCAAAAATGATCAGTTGTCTTGACTTTATAGCTGTTATCGAATGTGAACGCTCATGCTGCATTACTTGCATTGCTATGGCAAGCTTTCATGACAAGAACCCTTTTGGGTGTTCGATGTTCTCTTCCCGAATAACAACGTTCAGCTACAGGTACAATAGACTAAATTAGGCTCTCAAACGCTACTAGGTAAGTAAAGGCAACGTCAGAGTGCTTGTACAACATTTGCTTACTAAAATATGCGAAATAATGAGTAAGGTATGCATCTGCCAAAGCTCAAAAGCCTAAGTCCCACCTACTACAATCAGCCCCGCCTGCTGCTTGTCTCACCCGAGTCAACGAATCTTGTACTTCATGCAGCCGATAGACACCCTCACAAGCAACGGTTTAATGCTGCTCTTGCAAAGTGAAAAGAAAAACATCAATGCAATAGCACGAGGGAAACAAATTGCTGTCTAGCGATGGAGCTAAATACACATGAAGTTCAAAAGTTGGCTCCCAACCAGCAAGACGCAAAACCATCTAGACCAAAATCGTCTTGCCTAGACGACAATAAATAGCCTGTAAAACATCAACGCACACCTGAAGGCCTGAAGATTCATACAAAAGCACCCGTACTTCGTGGTGAATGTACACTTACCATGCACTGTGCACTTTAAGATCAGCCATTTCCGCCCGTTTCATCATCATCTCCTGTGCAAAAGAAATCACGAGACCAACGCAAACTGCTGTTAGCAATTGACTAAGAAACATTGCATCCTATGCTGGTCGAAACAGGGTAGCTGGTCATCTCCTTTCTTGGGACGAAATTCAAAGTGAGGTGCCATGGCTGTGACAGCATCAAAAGCACGTCAACTTCCGTCTCTCTCCTATGAAAACTCATCCTTTGTTGCATCCTACCTATCGTTGAATCTATGCTCCAAACATTCTTTTCACTAAATGTTGCGACAATGGAGAAAAAAGCTCTGGTGGCTAGACAGATTATCAGTCAAGTAGTTGACATATCAAGCACCCAAATATGGGACATTGTAACACAATGAGATGCAGATAATCCAGGTCTCGTTTTGAAAGATAACGCGCGGGCTGTTTCTATAGACTAAGAAACAGTTAGACAAGGATACAGACATAATAATTCTCGTAATAAGAATTATCATACTCATGCAGTTTACGAACACTAGTTTGTGAGGTGTGTCCTATTGGGTCTCTGGCACAGGCAGACAGACAGAGATAGCCACATAAACATAATAGTTGTAGGTAGAACCAAGCCCTATTGGCTTGATAGTATTTAGTGCTTAGATGGTGTATAATAATGCAATATTCGAAAATATATGTATTGACAGACAGACCAACAGACAGACAGACATAATGGACTTTTGTATTTATAGCTTGTTATAGCTCATATGTATGAAATATAAAGATTTGACAGACAGACAGACAAACAGACAGACATGCAAACAGACAGACAGACAGACAGACAAACAGGCAGACAGACACAGAGTGATCTCAAGAATACTCTGCAGACACATATATTATAGGCACTTCATCAATCCTATTCTAAAAGTAAACAACTTGAGCATATACTTATAGACATTAATTAATTAATAACTAACGACCTGCATAATTTGCACACCTTGTCATTGTTATTTCTCTCCCTAGCAAACGCAACACAGAACGACCATAGAATATCATGCAATCACGACAGACATACACCACCTACACTCAATCAACCAACCACACCAAACCGTGTGACAAACATCCCGAGGCCACGCATATCTCACCTGAACGTGTCAAATTCGTCCGCCCCGCCCTCAACATTTCGCAGCCGATTTCTCGTCAACGTGTCGTAGAAACTCAACGACCGCAATCCCAACTCGCTCTCCTGCCACTGAATCTCCAACTGCGCCGCTCGCAAATCGATCGAACCCAACTGCGCGATCGACGTTCGATACTCGACGAACTCGTCGTCGGGAATCGGTCCCAGAGACTCGAGGAACGTCCACACCTCGGCGTCGCTCGGCTCTTCGCCTTCAACGATCGGTTTCGGGCGCGGACGGTCGCCGGGCTGCGCCAGAAGCGACTGCCATTGTGGAGGAAGGCCGACGAAGCGCTGAGAGTCTGGATCGAAGGTCGTGTGAATGGTGTGCTGGAAGTCGGTCGGCAGAGATATCGACGCTTTCAGGCGTTTGCGCTCGTTGTTACAGCAGCAGCGGCGGAGGAGCATGGGGACAAGACGCTGGCATTCGAATTGCGAATTGTGGGCGGTCTGTTGACACAGACGTGTGAGACGTCTTCCCGAAGGGCTCGCGATCCCCGACAATATATGCGCGATGTTGGTATTACAATAGTATTGTACCCTAGCTAAACCGTGAAGACACGCACGCACGCACGCACGCACGCACGCACGCACGCACACACACACACACACACACACACACACACACACACACACACACACACACTAACTGTCAGAACCAATTTTGCACACAATATTATTGATTTCAATCATTTCACTATTCATGGGGGAATCAATTTAAACTAAAATAATTAAAAAAACTAGCGTGGGGATTAATTGTGGGACAAGGTACAACAACAGCACTAATTTTTCACCAGTTTTTAATGCAAAAATAAGGCACACTGTGAACTTTAGAAATTTCCTCACTAAAAAGAGCCGTTAACATTCTATAACTATAGAAAGGCAAGGTTCAGCAGTAGCTACTGAGTTCTACAACTCATGATCAGTCTAGCTGCGAATAAACATTTTCTAGAGTGTTCTTGTGTAGCTGGTTGTTTATATTTACAATTCTTGCTTATCATGTCGCCACGGATGTTGAGTTAGTGGGGTACATACGCATACAAGGTTTTCTAGCTTTGGGGAACACTACAACCTTGTGCAACATAAATTGATTATTATGCTTTATTGCATTTTAAAGTAATGCAGTGAGACAGGAGAAGTAGCGGCCATGGCCCTTTTGCCCACAGTTCCTATGCCTATATCTGTAGGTATGTATTTTGTACTTTACGTTAACAATAAAAACACAATAAAATCCCAAAAATTTACTGATAATAAAACAGTGATTGACTGCAACAAAACCTTGTCTCATCTTTCTTTCTGTGGGTTGTTTAGTGGTGTCCATGCTGTTCATACTTGAAGCTGCAGCATTGTATGTTGTCTCTTAGAAATTCAATGCCAAATATGCTAACAGTAAATATGCATGAGCAGATTTTCCAGTTTGAGATGTCTTTGTCATTACTTTCTTTCTTCCGTCTGCCTGTCTTTATGCTTGCCTGTCTGTCAATATATTTAGTTGCCTGCGCATTTGTCTGTCTGCCGATCTGTCTGTCCACTTGTCTGTCCACCTCAATTTCATATTCTACAAAACTATTATCAAGACTAAATTCCACTTGTGGCCATTTTAATTAGGTTCTTCCAATAGCTTGGAAGAGAATAACCATGCACATCTTCCAACACCACAAAGACTGTCAAAATTAGAGGATGACCCAATCAAACACCTCTTCCTATTCTGAAAAGGTGGAAGATTTTGAAAGAAACCAATCAAGTGTGCCTCAATTGTCCAAGTATGCTTGTGCAAGCATTTTGTCTATGTAAGTAAATACATGGACACCCTGTAGTTGTTACAATAAGCATCTGGACACCAGATACCAGCAATAGTAATGGTCTCCAGTTACTGTTGTCTTCTATACAACTTGCATGTTCTAAGAGAAGACATGTGTTTGTCTTCTGTTGGAAACTTCTAAAAAATAGTTCAGAGAATCCACTTCATCTCTGTACACATGTACCACTAGCCTAACTAAATCACATTTCCTAAGTACGTCACAGTGAAAACTAACTTGAATTGCAGTTCCACACAGTTAACTACTAGATTGATACACTGATGTAACATCAGAAACAAGATTAAACGACAGTCACAACAATTAACTCAAAGAAGACATACATATACATGCTGTACAGAAATATCTTCTTTGTTGACTTTGTTATCAAGAGCCTAGAACAGTGAAGTCTTAAATTTCTATAGATATCTATAATAGAGCTTATGTTGGAGACTATCCTGGTTATACAATTGGCATGACATACTACTAACTCAAGTAATGAAATCACTTTGAGTCAATTATGCTAAGTAGCGTAATTAGCTTAAATCATATTTCTAACAGTGATACAGTGATACATGAAGAGCTCCAAAAGTTGTAATGTGAAAACTAGCATCAAACATCCTTTTACATAAAGTAGCACAAAGCATACACAAACTGTTGTAACCGTACAATAAGTGCTACAAATTTGCTGCAACATCAGAAGTCTCTTAAAACGTAGTTTCAGGCTTGAAACGTTGATGTTAGATACAGTAAAAGACAATTTGGCAAATGACAAGTACAAGGGTCAGCCACAGCTAACAACCATTTACGGTAGCACAAGGATCCACATTTAGTTTTATATAACTGAATCACAGTCCATATGCAAACATACCCTGGAAATATGACCTACAATATATATACTCAAATAGAACGCACTATACAGTAACACCTGAATATCACTCTTCTCTCCAACAGCAAAACTGTGTGTCAACACTTTCAATTCCACTTAGGATTGTGAACCACCACCACGTTTACCAGGATGAGTATTTCCTTGTTGAAACTGCCGCATCATACTCTGCAATCCAGCTACACCCCCTGTTAAAAACAATATATTTACACCACGAGTAAACACCAGTATAACAAATTCATAGTATAGTATGCTTAAATTCTTAGCACCAATGCTGACAAGCTCATCACAAGCCATGCACTTCAAAATCACTCTTCATAGACCAAGTAGATCACAATTGGTTTACACCATAAAGTTAATTACACAAACTTCCAAATGATCAAAATTTAATAGAATGCTCCGTTTCTCATATAAGATCATTGGCACACATGGGTAAACAACCTCCACTTATGCCATTCACATACACAAGCAACATGTGCGATCATCCCCCCCCCCCACACACACACAAACATACATTCATATTCAGCCACATAGCCCTTTTAAATTAACTTAAAAAGACATCTGGTGCATGCATTTCATGTGCTGTGGGTATGTAGAGAACATGCATGAAATGTGCGTGTGCAATCCACATATTTGTACACTAATAAATCACCATCAGGAATCAATCACTACTGTACCTCTTTAAGTTCCCTTTGGTTCATTTGTCATTGGCACGTCAAGAAAGCAATTTAGTAGCCATTGAAAACTATATTGGCTAATCCTACCCTTTCCTCTAACAGATCTGATAATCAATGTAAAATGTAATCAATTAGCACTCAGTTCCTGACATGCAGTAGAAACAAGCACTGCAAAAATAGATGAATTAACAAGACTGGTCATGAAGTCCTCAGGTGGTCACAACTTGCAGTCACAGTGTGGAAAGAATAATTGTTTCATTGCAGCAGCTAGTTTTGATATATACGTATGTGGCTGTTGTAGTATCCTGTTGAAATGTGCGTGTGCTATGCTAAGCATGTGCAATACAGAATGTGAAAAACACTGTGATTATGTTTTGAAAAATCAATTGCGAATCTTGTAAATCTTGCCTCAAACTTTTGCATATATTTAGGTTTATTACAATGAATGTTTGTATGTTAAAGCGCAGGAATTCAAACAATAAGCTGCCTAGCATCCCACATCCTAGAACTAAGTATCTCTATTCAATTTCCTGTCCATATACTGTATATAGAACTACTACATCATAATGCAACATTGTTGTCATAGCTACAAAAATTGCAATTGTTCCTAGCGAGAATATGAAAATATCAGCCTTCTGCCATAAAGTCTCTGTTGATGCACTCCCAGTATCTACTTATAAAATCTGTTCCATCTGTGTTTAGACAGTTTACAGTTACTAATGCACATACTCATGGCAGGCAACCCATAACAATTCGTAGGTAGTCACCATTCAAAAAATTAGTCACTACGGCTGCTAAAGTAGTCGCCACTAAAAGGGCAGTAGGCTAAACACAAAATAAGTAATACACATAGGACATACCCATCTGATGCAAAACACGTGGATCCATCATCTTTGCCATTTGTTGATTCAACTTTGCCATTTGCTGTGGATTAACATTCTTTGCCATGTCTCCACCTAAACAAATACTTACCATCTTCAAATATGACCAGTAAAGCTCACTATACCTTTGAAAAGACCCTTAATTCCGCCCATCTTTTTTACCATGGCAGCAAACTTAGTGTATTGACTAAGAAGTTCCTGTACTTCCCTCACTGACACACCAGACCCACGAGCAACACGTGCATGCCGACTTGGTTGACGAGAAAAGAGCTTTGCCCCTTGAGGATGGTCAAGCTCTAAACAATAGAAATGACACAAACAGTACTGTTAACAACATTGATATAATTCCATGTAATAAATTTGTTAGGCAATGTGAAGCTCTCATGGCTTGTAAGTAACTAAATAGAACTTTAGTTGCTCGTGCATCTATCACAACACCTATGCTCAACATACCTTGGTCACACATACTGTCCATAATTGTCATCATCTTCCTCAGTCGACTCATCGAGTCTTGCTCACTACCCTTTGTCATGAAGTCAGCACTGAATCCAGGAATCATACCCTATTCAAAATTGCAATAGCATGACACTGTCTTCATTGCATATGCAGTTCAATGACCAACATTAACATACATCTACACAATGAACATGATGAAGAGAACATACAAATTGGTGAGCATTTCTGGCAATACTGATTCTTGACTAGTGTTGGTAAAGTCACTCACTACAGTTGTTTGCTCCAAAGGTACAACAAGAATCGTATAGCCAATGTAACTAAATAATTCATGACTCAAGCCCTTTTAACAACATACAGTCTTTTGAATACTGCTAAACACTACAAATAATATCAAATTCACTTGATTCCAGAATTACTCTGCTTATGATAATCAGTGTGCAGACCACAACTAACGATTAGCAAATGCTCACAATGTTACTGTAAAAGACGATCAAAGTGTAGCTATCAAACATCTGAAATTTTGCATTGCCCACATGGTTGGAATATTGTTAGGTAAGTCTATATGCACAAATGCCAAATAAAATCTTGCAGCAAAATATACGATATCAGCAGAATAAATGATTAAAATAAAAATAACAACCTACAAGGTAATCAAACTGCATCATATTCAAGTGAACACCAATGAGCAATCCTAATTACTACTAGATGATTGACAAACTCACCATTATTTGGTTAAATGGACCCATTTTCATTATGTTCTGAAACTGCTCATACATATCTCTCAACGTGAACTGCCCTAAATATCAAGTACAAAGAAAACTATAACCACTGCAATTATTGCCACTATTTATAGCTCATGTGATTCAAATTACTACAACTCAATCACAGTCATTACCTCCACCCAGAGGTTGTATGTCTGAGATTCGGTTAGTTTGTTTGCTTGTCTGTTAGCTGGATGATAAAAAAACGTCTGGACAGATTTTGATGAAATTGTTCATAGAGGAAGGTTTTGACTACCTTTAGAAGTAATTTCATTCCCTAAGTAATCAGGATCAGAATTTGTATCCAGGATTGTTTTGCTGACTATGGCAACAATAGGTGCACTGGTATCATGCAAAACTGCTATACCAATAGTTGCAAAGAGCTGCACTAAATAACCTTTCACTAATCAGTACAGTAGCCACAGACATAAAATCCAAACTCTTCTTAAAGAAAATAGCAAACTATGAAAGCTTTCACGTTTAAATGTCAAATATCAAAATTGCATACACAGTGTTAGTTTCTCTCATTGCTTTGATTGCATTTAGCATGAATGAACTAAAAGCAACCACCTAATCTGTCCTGTTGTGTTTGTTAATAACGAAATTGATAAATAGGCCTTGATATAGTCTATAGCGCAAGTTTTCTGACCTTGTTTCAGCTTCCCAATTAACTCCTCGTTTTCTTCTAATTTCAACTCACTGACTTTATCAATCAACCCTTCAATATCTCCCATACCTAATGAATTACAATATCAACAAATGCAAGTGTATTGTAAGTTCTTCACTTGACTAACCCAACAGCTTGCTGATAAACGGTTTTGTCTTAAATAGCTCCAAGTCATCAATGTGTTCTCCAGTACCAATGAATATTACCGGACTGTGAGTGGCAGCAACACTGCAATCACATGTATATCTTACTATTATTGCTGTTTAAATTGTCTTAGCATAAGTTTGTCAATACTGTTTTAAATTTTTAGATCAGGAAAAGATAAATTACAGGTCCAAACACACAAGTCACTGTAACTGCTTACAAGCTACAGAAAGAA
>NC_085086.1:5017157-5057157 GCF_963422355.1 Corticium candelabrum
ACCTAACATACAAACAGAATATCAACTATTCATTAAAAGTTAAAATAAAAGTTAATGTCAGAAATAACCAAATGTATATTATCACAATAATAATTGTCATTATAGAGAAACCAAAACCAATCTTGTGTAACTAAAACAGCAAATAGATGCAGCAAATATTTGTCTCTGATTTATATTGTGTTTAGTCTGCTGGGTGTCAAACAAGTTAAAATCCTCAATACTTCTATCCACAAAGATTACACAAGCTCGTCATAAGAATTTCAGATCACCTCTTAAAATAATAATGGCTCCATTTGCAAGCAAAAGAGTACATTCAAACTCTTTTATCTGAATGCCTCATAGCAGCCATGTCCTTTTATTAGCCATAGTTTAGAGATAGAGTGTGCAACTGCATTCTGTGCATGTATGTGTTATATGAAGCAAGCAAAACAACCATGTTCTGATAAGTATAGTTTCTTGCCAACAATACACTGCTTGCTAGGTTCTCATTCACGGCATTTTCAAAAACTTCAGCAGTTGGTGTACACAGAAGTACTAAAGTGCTAAACTCTCAGCTACTACCTTAGGCTTTGTTTCACACTCAAGAAACAACACGTGCGACTACACTGCCCGGTGTGCAGGTGCTGTTAATGAGAAGGAGCTGGTCACACATCAACTAACTTTTCAACTTTAGTTAATTAACACCAGTGATAACAATGAGCACATGCACTGCATTCCAATTGTCCAGCAGTCCAGAGCAGTATTACTGTAAGTCTAGCGCATGCACGCCTACCATTAATAACAGTAGTAACAAACCTGCAGGTCATGCATGCATAAAATTCTAAAATTGTAACAGCTTGCTTTCCAGCAGTAGGTGTAAACAGAATAAAATAACACTAATTTTTAATAACAAAGCTGTAGGTCAGGCATTCCCACAGAGACAATCTAGACTGTCTATAGTATATGTTGCAAATGTCCAACTGACAAAATGTAGGAAGACAATTGGAGATGACCAATGTTGTGTTGTAGTTTAAAATAAATGAGACTACTTATTCGACTCAAACGATGTGAGAGCAATAACCTCTGCACCTCTAAATGTAGGCAGCCATGTTTCTGCATTAAGTTAGAACACACTAACCATCACTAAAGTAATAACCTGAACAATGCAATAAGCATTACCTGCCATAGTAAGGTATCCTAGCTTTAGTTGCATTCTGTTTCAGTTGATCAAAAGCCCCTTGATACAATAAATAATACAAAAATTGTATATATACATGTCGAAGAGATGTGAAATGCTCTTTTCAGACCTGCTCTAAATGTGTCAGCACAGATAAGACACGTCTTCCATCCCTTACGTTGATAATGATAAGCCATCTATACATACATACCAAAAGTAATGGCAATTAACTTGTAAATCATATCTTTATCTCAAAATCCTGAACATGCTCTACTTAATCCAGAAATCTCTTTTGTGTATAATAATAAATTATAGATAACATTAAATTCAATTACACAATTACAGTATTTCTACCGAATTGTTCAAAAACACAACTAATTATGTTATGTTATATTTTCACATCACACCAAATTAATCAAGTGTAGTTACCCCTCTAGGTCTGGGGTACACAAACACGGGGATACGTAAACACATATCTGAATCAGGCAGTCAACTATCTGAGCTGCGTGATAAAAAAATGAGTAACCCATGCAACCAGTTGTATGCAAGTCCTGTGTAACCTCAAAATCAATAACTAATTACTGACAACTGTGTTTCCCTTCCTTGTCCTTTTATCTCTGCAATATAAAGGCAGCTACAGATATTGTAGTGACACCGTCCTTTATATCCTGTATAGATTAGGCATCAGACTGCACAAATTCCTTACAAAATGTTTTGACTAGTTGTTGCCAGACATCATCACTTATAGTTATCCTGCCATTTATTCAGTTTCTGAGGAGAAGCTATTCTACTCCATTAGTCACTTCCACACTCTGTGTAGTCATTAGGTATAGCTAACATTCAAACTCTGTCTACTATGCAAACACAAATTAATGTAGTAAATAGAAAATGAATAATAGTATGTAGACGGCTCAGATAATTATGCTCTGATGCGTTTTCTTCTGAACCTTATGATTTGGGTCAAACTCACATTGGGTCACACACTGCATGAACACTGGCACTAGCCTAGCTGCCTGTCTCATCACAGCCGTACCGAACGGGACCCTAAATTTGAGCGTGAAGAGATCACAAAAGAAGTGGTTGAGATGCTGGAAACTACTAGTAATATAATTCAACCTACTTAGTCCAGGGTTGTCCCCTCTGGTGTTGACTGACAAATGGGATGAAGGCAAACGTTTCTGCATTGATTATGTATATAGATGATAGAAAGATCAGCTTAGATGATCAGCTTAAATAATCATAGAGACTAAGGATCATTACCTATTGCTGAGAATTGATGACATGCTTACAGAGAAAACAGCAGTCATTACTCTATATACCCAACCAAGGAAGACGCTGAAGAACATAACATATTATAAGGAACTCTCTGTGAAAGAAGCTGATGAGACCAAACAGGCAACTGAGGAAGAAGCCGAAGAGGGTTAATTACAAACTCGAGACTGCAGCTGCATGAACAGGGGTCACATGACAAGATCTGGGAGAGAAATCATTCACCCTTGAAGACTAGTGGTGACTTAGTAAAGACTTAAGGTCAAACCATATAATGCTTGTACTACTTGCCTGGCCAAAATAGTTGGTTCCCTGACCAAAATAATTGGCTGAATAATAGAACAGCTTCAAATAATACATATTCCAAAGTACACAGTTGGAATTTGATTGAATACATAGTGACATGATTCATGCTGTCCAAATCCACAGAAATATTAAAATTAAGGTAAACTCATACCGGTAATCATTCAGATAAAGGAGTGAGAAGATTATTTTTAAAAAGTAAAGAACCAAATTTGCAGCAAACTTGTCTATACAGCTTAACAATAAAGTTAGTTTCACCTATTGTTATAGAGAATTCCTTTGTATTGTGTTTCTTACAGTGCATTATGAAATTGCAAATACAACACAAAGTTTTTGCTCACTTTTGTACATGTAGTTGTCTTTCCACTGCCTTGCAAGCCCACAAACATAACAATATTCGATTGACCTTTGTGAGGCTGCCATGTCTTCACACCAGGATCAATGAGCTACACAACATGTAGACACAGCACATAAAACAGACTGGCAGTACATACAAGAACAATAGTAAATGAGAAATAAAGACTATGTTCTACGATAACTATCCACACAACGTCACACAATGGAGTTGTGGACAACTAGCAAGTAGAACAGTCATCAGTTAATGCAACTGCATTGTATATATTCTTGTATATCATAATAGGTGATGACATTCGTCATTCTCATGTCTGCTTTAATTAAGTGGAACAATCACTGAGGTCGCAGACTCATACATATATACCGGTATGTACTTAAAATTCACGTTCTGTCAAAAACAGACAATATGTTTAATTATTCAATAAATGCTTCAATTTATCAAAGTAACAACATGTAACTTGGACTTTGAGATGTCCATACACACAAAAGATTAGGACCGGACCTCCTTAAACTGTTGCACTCACTGACAGGTTCACCTCAACAGACTTATACTTGGTCAGAAAAGTGCAAATTATGTCATTACTGTATATGTGAGATCAAGATGTCTAGTTACAGTAGTGATAATGCAATCTCAATACAGACTTTTATCTTAAAATCATACTATCCGTGCATAGCTAGCAATGGGTATCTTAAAATCATACGATCAGTGTATAGCTAGCAATGGGAAAGCATCCTCACAACCCATCTCCACTACCCATCCTAAGCTAGATCATGTATCTGCTCACTTCAGCATTATAATTAGCTACTGTAAATTTAGAATATTACGTATACAAATAGTTTTCATGTTTGCCTTTGCTGCACTTCATTTGCATGGATGTGCTCACTTCAGCACTACGATTAGCAACTGTAAATTCAGTATATTTGTACATAAATTTTTTCGTAAGATTGTTCTTGACACCTTTCATCCTGGACACATTTCATTCCCATGTAATTTTCATATGACAGAAGTTTGATGAAGCTACTCCCATGCACATCCTGAATGTGAGGTTGTATTCAATATGTACTATCCATTGCACTGGGTATAGGTGTGTGAAAGCAAGTGAAGTGTCAGCTTAACTAAACAAACAAAGATTGCGGCTGGCTAAAAAACACTACTTACAGCAACTATGGTCTAGGCTCCACAATATTAGTTGAAGAGTCAGATTGACAGACAGCTTCACGTTGCATTCTTGCCATTTAACTATAAGAATGCAGTTCTTGGCATCACAGTATTTGAATGGTTTCACTACTAATAGTGATACGACAGTCTTTGGGTTACAAAGACTTTCAATTCAGATTGGTCCTTATATTATTAATACTCGCACTAATTTAGTATGCTGAGGTCCTGTGCAAAATATACTTAAGTCATATTTACTGTATTTATAGTATTAAAATACTTGCTTTGCATAATTCATTGAAGACTGCCGATTGAATGATACGGCGTTTGTTCAGACCAGCTGCCATCTCTTCAAAGTCGATGACTGACCTATTACCAAAAATGCAGTTCTTAATTGATATGATACAAGAGCCACTTAAATGTCACACGTAGTTTGGACTAAAGACGTATTGCTAAATATAAATAACAGATTTCAGTTCCATTATCAGAAAGATGTCACATATCCGAACATGTCAGGATACTGCCATCATCAGAAAGATGTCACTTATCCGAACATGTCAGGATACTTTCATCATCCGAAAGATGTCACTTATCCGAACATGTCAGGATACTTCTCTGTTCATAACTCTGAATAATCCAGCTAATGATGTCTACTCACTACATTTATCTACACAACCAAACATTTAAGACATCTGAAAGTCGAAAGTCTGTAGATTTTGACTTTTGTTCTCATAATGTCACATACAGTGACCTCCAATTCTATGTTCTTCAGCAATTCAGGCATAGCTGCAGCTGTCAGAAACTTTCCTACAAATTTCTGGCCATAAAAGTGGGCGTGTCTCGTAGCATCGTGAAGTTTATTCCCCATTTCTAGAGGTCACGCTAAGACCTTGAAAGAACCACTCTTCTTGCTTCTAATTTGTGGTTGTGACATTGTCAGGATCACAGATGACAACGCACCATACTGTCGTATTACCGTTTTTGCTTACAAAACTAAAATGAGTCTGACGCACAGTGTGTTCAGTAGACTGACATGTTCAGACAACTGGTTCATATCAGTGACATCCTACTGTAGCAACAATGTCACAATCATGAAAGGTTAGAGAACATAAGCACACAAGTAAGAAACAAGAAAAACCATATTTAAAAAAGGAACCACAGATACTCAATAGCAAATTCCATTATATGCTGAAATAGTTAATGTCTACGTTCTTAGTCCAAATTCACAAAAACGATACTTGATGTTTTCTCTCAGTCGTTTCACCAGCTTTACATTGACATCTGCCTCCAAAAGAGCTGCACATATTTCTTTTAGCATCTGTGCCAGTACCTGTCAAAATAAACGATTAATTAATTAAGTGTGTGTAGTGTCTGTTGTGCGTGTGTGTGTGTGTGTGTGTGTGTGTGTGTGTGTGTGTGTGTGTGTGTGTGTGTGTGTGTGTGTGTGTGTCGATGGTACATTCATGCAGGCATATACACAAACACGTTTGCGGCTAATATTTATCATCAAGCATACACAATTTCGTCCAGAAACCTACGTATGTGTGCCACTTGTCCATAACAAACCGTCAGAGTCTGTCAACCACTCTGTGTCTAACTTCCTTATGCAGTAAGATTGTCTGCTGCCTCCCTGCCTACCTACTACCTCCTGATAGCTACACGAAGCGACAACAACCCCGTATACGTATGTATTTACAACATCTCACAACGCTGAATGACAATGGTACACGTACTTCTTCATTAATCACTGTTGCGCTGCTGAGATTACGAAGCGCAGACGTAATTCTGCGGCCCAAATCTGCCAAAACCATTGTGTTCGAAGTGCCTAATTGATTCCAATGGTGTTAAAAGTTGCCTCGGTACACCATTGCTAGGGCGCGCAAAATGGCGTGCCAAAAAGTATAGAATGTTTATGATGAAGATGATGAAGCTTTATTTATCCACGGAATAACAATCAACTACTAGGGTCGGTCTTCCATAGGTATACTTTTTAGATATTTATAGCGCGCGTTAGACTAGATATTGCACCGACATAGAAGTCGTTTGCAACGTTGTCACTGGAACAGAAGCAGTATTATTACACTGTATAGCTATAGAATTGAACACATGACCCAAATTTGTTACGGTAAGTGGCTGATGTAAGCGATTTCTAGAGACGTTCGTTCTCGTATGTTGGCATATTTTGCCGTCTAGATACGTAGCTTCCATTGTTTCGAAACACGATCTCGGGATATCGACGAGACTGGTTCTCGTTTTCGCTCGTCGCTCGCCGACAGGACACGTCTAGATCCGGTGCTCATCGTTCATACATAACTACCCTTTGAAAAGTTGAGATGCGAATTCGGTCAAAATTCGGTGAGAGGTGCTACGTAGTTGAGCAGAACACGCGCCGAAATCGATGAATTTGCTTCGTATTCTGACGGAAGCGGTAGCGTAGCGGAAGTAAGGCTGGATTTACAATATGCAAACGCTTGAGCGTCGCGTCGCGTCGCGTCACGTCGCGTAGTACAAATTCAAATTGTAAATGGTCTATGCGACGCGACGTTCGACGGACGCGACGCTCGCGACGCGACGCGTCCAAATAGAACCAAGTTCTATTTGGGCGTCGAACTGGAAGCTGTACACGTCGCGTCGGAAGTAGCACCTTGATTTCGGCCAATCACAGCCAACTATAAATGCACGTGTGGCTTCCTTTGGCAATGATTATTGATTTGGGCGCTGTACTGGACGTTGAGCGGTCTATAGATTGCGTAGGGAGCTGTCCTTGCCTGTGGATGATCAACTGCAAGACGTACAAAGACCTGCGTGCATGGGAGAACGCCTAGAAATTGATTTTGAGCAAGGTGGGGGTTGCGGCAGAGTTCTGCTAGTAGAAAATCGAAGCGCGAGTGGTCAGTTCAATAATTCAGGCAGCGACGTCTATGGCGCGCTGAAATCGTATTGTGAATGGTACGACGCGTGTGACGCGATACGTGCCACTCCCACGCAAGACAACGTGACAGGACGCACGCGACGCGACGCTCAAGCGTTTGCATATTGTAAATCCAGCTTAAGGCAGTATTTCCATCGGGTGGAATTCGGTCCGTATCCGGAGTATGCGGTAGTTGTTCGCCTCGAATTCTGGCCAAAGAACAGGCAGTAGTGATTCTCTTCGAATTCGGGCAGAAGTCTTTGAATCGGAGAGTACTCCAGATGCAACGCGCAACCATCAGATATGCAAAGTATATCCATTCATCTATCTACTAGATCCACTCCTCTGAATCGATGCGATATACTCATACAAGATATAGTTATTAATTATTATCTGATTTGAGATCTTTGCCGTCGCTAGGCAGGTTCGCAACACTCTCACATCGACTACTAACACCTGCTCTCTGTATTGAACGGAATGCGATAATTGATGAAGTCATAGACACGTGCAATCAGTGGGCCAATGAGCAATGATTATACGTCCATGTGCTCAGTTGTCGCTTACTTATTACCACAAGTCGTGTAGAATGGAGGAGGAGACGAAGACAAAACCCACACGACCCACACGAATTAAACAAGCCGCGAATCGACAAGATGACTACGGAGTGGTTCGGGTAGGTCAGGCGATCGACCTGGTCACGTTTCTACGATCTAGCTTTGTGAACTTCAGAAGTCGAGTATTCCTGTTTCTGTAGATTGCTTGACAACTGTCCATATAAAGTTTGATGCGAACAACGTCAAAGGGTGGTCACTGAGCCGTGGCCGGAGGCTGACAGATCGGCATGGAAACGTTGTCGCATTCGACGAAGTTCGTCCACGATGCAGGCTTTCTGCTACGAAGTAACTGGTGTAGTTTGTGTATGAGACTATTGTTGCAGTGTAGTAGAGGCTAGTACAGCACAGTCATGTAATATGGAGATCAATATTCTGAATTGATGTGGCATATGATACACGCATATATTGTACACAAAGGTCTGGCGAGTTTCTCGTTCGCAGCTAATTCGGTATGAATTCACTCAGTATAGAAATGGCCACAATACGCAGAGAATTCGAATAGACTCCGGTTACGTTTCTGCTCGAATACGATACGAGTTCTGGTGACTATCGGTGTGAATACGAAGCAATTTCTCACCTAATTCCGCGTTGTTTATTAAGTATTCGGCCCGAAGTCACTAAGTAAAAGTGGCCAAAACTTGCAACAAACCCGGAACGAATTCGCTTGAGTCTAGGGGTAAATTCAGTATGAATACGCAACGGATTCTCCCTAATTTGAGTGCAAATCCAAACTATCTTATTGCCGAATTCCAGCCGAATTCGCATCTCAACTTTCCAAAGGGTAGTAGCGAGGTAAGGTGATTGAGCGCGGCGAAGCGAGCATCCATGATTGGGGGAGGGGTCACAGGTCATTTGTTTATAATATGTTTGAAGATTTAGTCTGAATGCTACTGATCTAGTATATGTACGGCTGGGTTTATGTATATGTTTAATTAATTACGTAAGTTTAATTTGCATGAGACAGTGTTAGTCCTGCTAAGCCTTCACTTGATGGTGAAACTGCCAACCCTGACGGTATTCTTTGCCACTAGTAAACACCATTATCACATTAGCTTAACATATGGTTATAACTACATACTTTTCTTTCTGTAAGTGGTCTCCAGTAGCTAGTAATGTGTTGTTTTTCGTTTCTTCTCATCATCTGTATTTTCATCCTCATGGCATGCCTGCATGCAGCCATGCACTACAGCTTTTGCTGGGAATTTTCCTATTTCCTCCAATACCCCTCACCGTCCTAAGGGGCTTCAGCACGTCATATGTTGACCTTTCCCCCAATTTTCCAATTATTTTATTACCTTTGTCTAGCTTGATTGATATTAACCAGAATTTCATAAACAGTACCCAACCAAAAGATTGCCCAGTCTTATTTACAGCCCATGGGTCGCTAATGAGAATCGAGATGATCATGCACTATTCGACGTTGTGGCCCAAAGTTGGTCGATATTCCAAGGCTGTATTGGTGATGTGCATTAGTAATGTGCAGTGCGTTACTATACTACAGTACCACCACAGACTGTGGGTACAGGATTGGCAACCAGACAGCAGTCTTACACTGTCGATTAAGGAAGGAACCGCTAAAGAAATGCCTAACAAGAATCGTATATGGGAGGGCTGTCAGGTCTGCATGGTTGCACTGGTAAGGTTTAAAGAGTTAAATATGCAGGACATTGCAAGATGGGCCTCACACTTGCCTACTCTGTGGTAATCAAGTCAATCTGTTAATTTTCAGAGTTTCCTACAAACCGCCTCGTGCTTATTGAGAAAGGATTTTTCTTTCATAAAAATCCATTTTCTGTAATGTTGCCCTGGGTGCTGTTTCAGAAATTCTCATTAGCATTTTAGTACTGTAAACGATTTATACTAAGCCTTAAGGGACTCTTTCAATACAAACAGAAAATAGTACGCATGCAGTGTTTTTCCTATAATACTTTTTCATGCGTACATGTACACCAGTTTTGCCTCCCTGTACCCAAGCCTGTTGTCTGAACCAGGTTTGCTTGACAGGTTTGTGTCACAGGTACTACAGTCTGTTCAATGAATATAGAGAGAGGCCATTCGAAATTTTCCAGACTTAGACAACTATTAGAGTACCTACAAAGTTGATTCTCTTATCATTAGCAAGCACATGAATAGGGCCAGATCTCTAAACAGAGCAACGTTATCTATCCTGATTACTGTGCTAGGACATGCATGCTTCCTGCCAATGACACACCTTTGGTCTGCCTAAATGCTTGGAACAAAGAATAACGACAGGAACCAGGTGCATTGTGTTAGCCATTGTTATCATTTTGTTGTCATTTAGGAGCTGTTCTGAAAGTTTTCCTCACTTAGTTCTATAGTGAACCTGTTTACTTTTAGTTACAATATGATATGCTGCACTACCACGATTCACAAACTTGGAGCAGACACTGGCTCAAATAGTGGGTGGTGCAAGACAACTACTGTAACAGTGTTGCTTCTTCAGAACTTGTATTACCACCAATTAAATTATACCATATGGCAGTCTCCATGTTAGTTGGCCTCCTCTTCTGAAAGGACTTTAACAGGTAGATGATTGATTCAAACTGATTTTATTATCCTTCAAAAATATATTATTTTTATGCTGCATTTACTATGAAAGAGTTAGCGTACTCGCCCAAGTATAGTCTCAGACCTCTCAACTGTCACGATTTCGTTGTGAGACTCACGATTTTGTAGTGAGACTCATAATTTACAGGCATGTCTCACGATCTCACCATTTGTGGCCAATTCTCAATATTGCCAGTTCTTTCTCCCGACAAGCCGACAATGAGACACTCTGGCTAGGACAGTCGCTTTGCGCAGTCCCGTTAGCCCCTTCTTTCTGGACATAGTAGATTCTTTGAACTAGACTCTGTATATGGCTCTACGTGAAGGTATCTGGGTACCTAGATAACCTACCTGCAGTAAAGCAGCATCTGGAAGCTTTGGTGCACAAAACGTAAAGCGAGGCCAACACGTACGCTGTTAACCACTCTCATTTTGGACACGTTTAGTGGGCGTGGTCATTTGCAAAAGACTGCCTCATTATTTGGTATGACTTTTGGCTAGGCTCTAGGATTTTCCCACCTTTGTGTTCTTTAATTAGTGCTAATTGGCACTTTTACAGTCACTGTCTGCTAGGGTTGTGCTGCCTGTATAGGAATGCTAATACCAGTTCACTATTCTTCATTTGGGTATGCCTTTGACAGTGCAGCAGCTATGCAGAAGAGAATTTATTCATTCACTGTTGAGCAGACAGTAGCATTGTCCAATGACATTGCCACAATAGCTTTAACATTGACAGGTGGTGTCATTAGTGCTTGAGTTAATTGATTAATCACTTCTAGGTGGCAGTCTATCTGTCTATGAAGTAATGTCCAATCCCAACTTTTCTTTTGATGGTAGTCAACCGTAGGGGTAGGATAATAATACTCGAGCGAGTACAGTATTAAGTCTTGGGAAATATACTATAATAGTAACTGCATTTCATCCTATGGTTCATTTCATTAAATTCCAATCACAGCTCAAAAATTTTTGAATGCAGCTCCTATGTAAGTTGGGAGTCACCTAGGAAAACCTAGGCAAGTATGTAGACATTGATTGAAGAGTCATGACCAAAATCGGTTAATGTATACCATTTTTTTATATATCACTGTAGAACATCTTTTAAACCCACTATCATTAGCATCCCCTCTAGATCCCACTGCAACCATGGTTACCACATGCACTATACTCAGAAAACATTGATCCAGTAGCATATAAACCCGAGCAATCGTAACCATTTTACAAGTTCACGTCGGTATATAGACAACTTTTGGGGAGGCCTGTGCTCCTCAGGTCCCCCATAGCTACGCCAATGGGTGATGAAGCGACTCCAGTATTATCCCTAGTGCAATTATTCTCAAATAATTTTGAGAATAAGACTATTTTTAAATGAATTTCTGGAATCCAAGGACATTCAAACCTGGATACTGTATAGTTGAAGTAAAAAATTGTGGTGGGTATGCCAGGCCCGTAGTCTGGGATTCCGAGGGTTTGGACGAACCGCCCAAATTAGATGCCGTGCCTTATGCAGTATATACCAACCACTCTGCCAAACTTGTTTCTAAGGTTGTTATACAATCTAAACATTTCTCCTCAGTTCTTAAAAATGTCTGTTAATTCTAAACCAGGCGGCGCTATGTGTAACTAGCTACCTATTTTAGCACATTTTATTAGATACCATTGCAGAGAGAAGTCGTGCTTGCTTTGTTGTATTGTCCCAGCATCCGTAGATAACTCCTCCCGTGACTCATCGAACGTTTTCTGGGTCACTGACAACAAGAGAAGCTGCTGCGAGTGTCAGCAGACGAGCATGCGGGTGTCAAGCAGTGGTGCACAGGCAGCGCTGCTTACAAAGTAGCGGAAGACCTGCAATGATGCTCACACCAATTGAATTGTGATAGCTGTATTTTGTACTGATCGGAAAACAGAGAAAAGGCGCTTCTACCCAGGATACCTCTCAACAAAGAAACGTATTCCGTTAAGTTAGAGAAAGCAATCAGAAGAAAGGGACTTAGTAGAACAAAATGCGGTCTATCACAAATATGCGGTAAACACAAACAGTTTGAAGGGTTTAACTTGATAAACATAGAGATGAAAGGCAGCAATGCTATTGACTTTTGGCACTATTGCTACTACTCTACAATAGAGTGGGACCCAAATGAGGTTATATGTGTGTGTATGTGTGTGTCTGTGTGTGTGTGTGTGTGTGTGTGTGTGTGTGTGTGTGTGTGTGTGTGTGTGTGTGTGTGTGTGTGTGTGTGTGTGTGTGTGTGTGTGTGTGTGTGTGTGTGTGTGTGTACTCTATCTATAGTATATATATACATATATATATATATATATATATATATATATATATATATATATATTCATTACCATCAAAACCTGATAATAGCGGGCTACTTTTCTGAGTCTCTGTAAATACCGAATTTTAGTGCTTGAACCATAATTATGTCTTAGTATTACATCTTAGGCTGCTTCACTGCCATCACCTTTCCTGAGTGAGTTTAGGGATTATATAGTGTGGTAGTACGCCGTTTTACTTGATAGTACTTAATTCGGTTTATTTTATTTTCGTGTTGTATAGATCTGTTGCAACAGTGAAAATGAAGGTCATTCGATTATTATTAGTGTTTTCTGCTGCTGCTGCTGCCGTCATTATATTTGTAGTTTATGGACTCGGCTCTCGACGTGGAATGTCTTCCTATGAGCCAATCTATGATCATCGTTTACCTCAGAGCGCGAAAGAACTGGTCGCTGTACAACAGCGAGGACAACAACAACAACAACAACAACAACAACCAAACACAGCTCCTATCATTGCACTACCTTCAACACCTTTGATTGAAATAGATACAAAGACTGAAACTAGTGCGAAGAGATCATTCTGGTCTGTATCAAACACAAGAATTTACGAAGACAGACCCTTTCATGTCACGGTTACTACAAGAGATACACAAGGAAACAAGAAGACACACGGTGGTGATTTTATTATTGCTACTTTGGTCAGAGAGAAGAGTCGTGGTGTAGAATCGGCTTCAGTCTCGGGCGTTGTATCTGATTTAAATAATGGATCCTATGTTATCACGTTTGTTTGTCCGTGGAGTGGAACTGCAACAATAGTAGTTAAGATGTGGCTGACCGACCGTATTGTGCAGATTTGTCGAAGCCATCTCGATGCCAACTATGCATTTCTGTGTACGTTTGGTGACAGTCTTGGTATTAACGTAAATTTTCATGGTGAAATGAAACGAGAGGATCTTCTACGCGTCCAATCTATGAAAGCTAAACGCCAAGGACTGGGTATCTGTCACATGGATGCGCAACCTAACATACCTTGGAGGTCCGATAAAACGTGCGAAATGCGTTTCCCCAGTAAATATCATTGGTATGGGGTCTGTGACGGTCCGCGCGCTGGTCAGTCTAAGGAATGTGTTCCTGTTCAGTGGTGTGTATACGATGACTCTATGAAAGCAAGGAACAAAAAGGAAAGTAAAGAAAGTAGTAACGCAGGTATTATATACGGAAATACCAAGTCTGTTACAATAATAAAGGGTGACAGGAGTGAGGGAAAGGCGAGCGGCATCGAGCCGTGCAAACCACAGCCTGTAGTCAGACCGAAAGGATATTGGTTGGGTAAACAGTGGATCAACACAGACTGCTTGTTTTCTTGCAACACCATCGAAAAGTGGCGTGATTGTTTGTCTGGCAAGGATCTGTATTTGATTGGTGCTTCTACATTTAGGCAACTGTACACTTCCGTATTGGAAGGGTTTGGAGTGCGCATGCCGTGGCTATTCATACCATCATGGGACTTCAACAAATTCTTTAAGCAGTACAATGCTTCAGTTCGCTACAGAACACATGGTCTTCCCCAAATGACTAAGACTGCTATGAACTTTTCTGCATCTGTCTTTACAGCTGACCATATCGACAAGCTAGAAGGAAACGGAAATGAGATAGTGGTTATCAGTTTGGTACATCATTTTGTTGATTTAACTCCAGACGGATTTCGGAAGCGCATGGAAGACATCTTGGATGCAATACGCCGTCTGAAGCGGAGAAACAAAGGCAACAAAATTCCGATTGTGTTTCGCGCCGATAATGGTCGCTCCTTCGATTCTTTCCATATTAATGCTTTTCGCATTAGATGGTACAATCAAATAGCTACAGACGTGATCAAGGCAGCGAACCTTGGTATCATTGTGTACGACATATTTGACATGGTTGCTGCTTGTCCAAATCCCGAGCCCGTCCACCAGGCGGACTACGTTACGTCCGTGCAAGTGTCTCACATTCTTAGTTTAGTTTGTTCTAATTAGCAATGAGACTATTTTAACCGGAATTGAGCATTATAGTAATTAGTGCTCTCTAATTGTTTAATTGTTATACATTCTAAATCTCGTGAATTGAATGCTGAATAGCCCATTCTTTTCACGGGCAGATTAGTAAGATTATTAATTTTTAGTCAATTAATTTAACCTTCTATGCAAATTTATGCATTTTTAATTCGTTCTGAAGAATTAGCAGACCGACAGAATTCTTATGAAGAATTTCGTTGAGAGTTATATCCCGTTCAATTATATCCTATTCTGAGAAATTAGCAGGGATCGAATATCCTATCCCGGAAGTCACGTGCAGTTATCTACTCGCCCGTATATTGCTTGACACACGAGCTGAATCTCTCTTTTCGCGTTTTTCGGTAGAAATCGATACACTCACCGTGTAGGCATCGGCAGAGGAAACGCGTATGTCGGATTTAGTGCAAATGTAATCAGAATTTGGAAAGAAACGCAACCTTTAGCAAGAACGACTTCAATCTTCAGCAAATCGTCGATCGATCGCCGGAAGTGTTAGGAAGGACAACGGCGCGTACAGTCCACACGGAACTGCATGGTGCTGGGGTGCTTTCAAATGAGCCCGATAGTGTAGCGTTCGCGTTGTCGAGAAATTTTAATCGCCGCGTCGAACCATCAAAGGTGACTCCGCGGAGAAATCCAGCCACGTTGCCGTCGGCGGTTCCCAGGTTTGGCGTGAGCGAGACAAATTCGGCGGAGATCGGACATGTGGCAGCGGAGATACGCGCGTACACACATACAGACAGACGCACAGCTCTCCTTCTATATTGTTCGAAACAGTTTCTGTTCAATACTCAATTATCGAGTTTCTTCCAACCGCTTTTTGCCCACAGACTACTAACAACACTTCTTATGACATTGTTCATAACGCCATTTCCACTTCAGGTTTAGAGATAGAGCGGCCATTTACCACATAACCCCAAATGAAAATGTGTCCAACCGTCTGGATGATCTCTAAACTATGCAAATATACAGACTCGCAAAACTCACTCACTCACACACACACACACACACACACACACACACACACACACACACACACACACACACACACACACACACACACACACACACACACACACACACACACACACACACACACACACACACACACACACACACACACACACACACACACACACACAATATTGTCTGTAAGCCCTAGATTTACAAATGCAGTTGGAAAATCGTATTTGCCGTTAAAAGTTTATAAAATTTTAACTTTATTAACTTAAGCAAGAAAGTACTTCAATTAAGGAGATGAATTAGAACAACACCTGATGTGTTAAGCATATTAAATTTTTTGGTAAAGTTAATTTTATTCACATGTTGGGACGCTTGCAATATATATATTGTACACGACAACATAATTCGTTACTATTCGTTGAAAGAAATTTAGAAGTGGTCATAATTTCATACTATTTAATGAAAGTTATCAGCATCCATTCCTTTGTTACTATCAAGACAACTGACATTAGCAAATATAGCTGCTTTCTTCTTTTAGCAAATTGTTGATTCTGCCACATAAAAGTTTTGTGGCACTTCAAGTTGCCATTTTTCCCCGGATTTTCCGTTGACCTTGACCCCTACTTTGTACATAACTTTTTCCTGAAAGTAGGGACATCGGCACGTTCCATGTTGAGTTTGCTGGGTGACAGCAAGTGAAGCAACATTTCCAGACTTTATCTTGTGTGCTATTGCCTTGTTGGCACGGCAGACCTTTTTAACTTTAGCTTTGTATGATACTTGTCCATTCTTTTCTTGGGCTGAAGAAGTTATTTGCACTAAAACAACTACAATAGAACAAGTAGAAATTAATTCTGTTAATTAATGAAGGTCAATCGTAACTTGTTGTTACCAGCATGTCGTTTCTTATTGGCATCTTGACGTGTTTGAGTAGAATAACAGCTGCAAGCTAATATATAAACGAGGTGTTAATAATTTATTTTAAAGGTTTTTGTATATAAATTGTAGCAATTTAACTTTGCAAATCCACAGATTACCTTCATGATTAAGGTAAATTTTATCGATGGCATATGCTTAGCACAATAATTAATTAATTAATTAAGACTTTAAATTTATTTTCTACAAGAAGAATTACTTCTTAATTTTCACTTGGGCACAAGCCTTGTTAATAATTAATCAATGTGTAGCCAAAACAAAAAATACAGTTATACCAGTTTTCACAGGTTGCATATCAAGCAGTATGCCCATGCAACTAATTAAGGCGGCAGTACCGAAGAATCGGCATTCCCTGGCCATGTGCAAATTCATTTGTGGACGGGGCGAGCCATTGTTCTCTAGTGTAGCATAGCTTATGTAAGAAGCAGGACTGTGGCACCTTATCAATATTAATATTATTAACCTTATGTGACTCACGCGCGAACATCAGTATAATATCTACATTAAGCTTCAAGCGTACATACTATATAATACCAATACATGGAGAGCCGGTTTTTCTCATATTTACTTACGTTCACATGATGGTTCCTTTCCACTCCACAGCCCATTTGGCAAACAAACTCTAGAACTGTCTCCGTTTTTTATTCGATATCCTGACTCGCAAGAGTATGTCGAGATAACTATGGTATGTACCGTTCGAATGGTAACGTTGCCGTTAGTTGGTGAAGCAAGTGAATCGCATTTGCTTCCTGCAGAAGTTCTATTACATGTGAAGGTTTAAAATACGTATAATGTACAGTACCTTGACATATTGGAGGATTGCCCGACCATGTGCCATTCAATTGGCATACTCTTGTTTTGTCTCCAACAATGCGGTATCCTCGAATGCATTCGTACACGGCAATAGAATCAACCAGTCTATGAGAGCTAAGAATACTGCCATCTTTGATAGTTTCATTAGAGATATCCGGGCATTGTATTTCTGCAAATAGGGAAAATTAGAAATTTGTATTTTTCGTGTTGCTAAGGAGTAGTCCTTTGACTACACCCTAAGTTTGTAAAATACTTACGAGTGCAAGTTAGTTCAGTTCCTGACCATTTTCTGTTTTCTTGGCATCTTCTTGTTTTCTGCTTGTCGTCAGATAACTCATAACCTTGATCACAATGATACGTCACTGTACTGTTAACGTCATGCACTTCATTATTGTCACTAAATTCAAGGTATCCATTTGTGAGTTGAGGAGGTTCACAAAACGCTAAATGAAAAATTTAAGACATTAGCCAATCATCAAGATCAGTATCTTGGTACATTATCAACTAAATGTAACAAGAAAATATTAAATTAGGGTGTAAAAGTACCGAGAGTGCATGTCCCTCTTTGCACAGTCAACTGAAGTTACTTTACTAAACTACCAGCGTAAGAGAAAGACAAAATGCATGCACAGTGAGTAAGTGCATGCCTTCTATGTTCTAAGTTAGTGTAATGGATGCAGATATGGTTAGTGATATTATTGTATGTAGATAGTTGGTCTAAGTTTGTCGCCGTGAAACATTGGGGAAATGAGTGACAAAACCACTATGGACGTTGGTGCCTATACTATAGGGACGTCGGGTAGATCCGCGCCTGCACTACTTCACAAAGCACTGAAGTAAACAATAGTGCTTTGGAAATAACAAAACAGTTGAAGGAACTGAACCTAAAAATTGAAGATTTTATCGTGTTAATATTTTATTCGGCCCAACTGTCGACCGTCTAGATTTGCAACACGAGCAGTAATTATTAATATATGTATTTGTACTTTAGTTTCTCTGGAGCTAGAGATATTTTAAATTTAGCAAAACTATTAACCCGCAAGCACAGACCAGTCTAGCCAATAACATCTCCCTAGTGGCGGTGTACCTAAGCCCTGTTTACACAACATTATGAAACCCGGGCCGTATCCGGGACCATGTGTTTACACGACAACTAGTCGGTCCGAGGTGGGCAGCAAGCTCACGCGGGCACGGCTCACTTCGAATGCTCACTCGCGTGCTCTTCAAGTGATTTAAGTTATGCCATCTAGCTGGTTTAGCACGTTCTTACCATTATTTCCCTCACCTTTTCCTCAGTCTACGTATAGTACGATTTTGCGTTCCGCCATTAGATTTTGCTTACACCACGCGATTGACTCGCACTTCAGACCCTGCGCCTCTTGCTGGGTCGACCGGAGAGTATAGGCGTGTGAAAGCAAAACGTGCATGGCCTGGCCGGGACTACGGGCAAGGGGGGTCTACAGGCCCGTATCGAGCCCGGAATACAATTAAATTTAGCGGCCCCGTATAAACGCGGTTGTAGACTCTTACCAGACCTTCTCACTTTAGTGCACCCGTTCCTTCAGATTTGGTCTATATCTAGACTCTGGCTAGGTTGGTGCAAATAAAATGTCTAGTCTTTCTGCACACGTGGTTTAACATATTTATGATTTTAAGCAGTCCTGTACGTGGCCAAGAACCATACACCATGCAATGGTAAGAATAGTAACATTGTATATAGTATGCACGATTAGCGGTATCATATGCCCATAACATTTAGCCTCAAACTTAATTCTAGAGGAATGCCCATGCATGTTTTAATGTTTTCTCATACTCACCTTCGCATGATGGATGAGTGCCACTCCACAGCCCACTTGGCAAACAAATTCTAGTACTGTCTCCGTTTTTCAATAGATATCCTGACTCGCAAGAGTACGTTGCAATAACAGTAGTGTGTATCTTCTGAGTTGTAACGTTGCCGTTATTTGGCGAAAGAAGTGATTCGCATTTGTTACCTAAAGAAGTATTATCACACATTGACGTTAATTGACATTTTTCCGTCTGCAGCGGACTTAGTAACAAACCAACGAACAAGCAAACAATTTGATAAAGTGCATGTTTTAAATAAATTGAAAATACTTGTGAGACAATGAAACATTTTTCATACAAATTAGCATTACATGAAGCATGTCTTTAATAAAATAGATCATATGCATATAATAGATTGTAGCACATTGAAATATAGTGCTAACGAGTACAATGCTGTAAGTGTTGCAGCTGGCAATAGCCTGAAATTATGTCCAGACAAATTTGACTACTGTGTCTATTGTCCCATAGTTCCTAAAACTACACCACTGAGACTGAGCCTGAGACTCACAAACCCACATACAATTTACTTCTGCACTTTCTAATGCACACACACTGCCAACGTAATCATCCATATAAATGTCCAAGTAAATTTGTTAAAAGAAAATAACGTTTTCTTGCCCCTGAGACAGGCTACTTGTTGAAAGACTCTCGTTTTACTGATAAAAATGGGTAAATTAGTAAACTTTGCGTGGCGCTGTGCCACCTCTTCAGGGACCTTTCCTGAGATAACCGAGTTGTTCATGGTCTTCATTTGGTAAGTTGCCAGCAGTAATTTTGGATCTTATAATAATGCTTCAACTTGCTTGAGCCTTAGTTAAAACCGTATCAATAGTCATTGAGACATGCATAAATGCATGTGCTGTACAATTTAATATTGCAATTCTAAAACACATTATCTGCAAAGCAATCGTTTATAGCATGTTCAAGGCATGCTTTACTACTTGCTCAACAGTTTGTGCTACACGCAGGTCTTGGTAGCAGCTGTAAAGATCTCTAATCAGGACTAGTGTACAAAAGTTTATAAGCACAGGTGCAATAAAATTACTATACAATCATAATATTGCTTTACAATTGTTCCGTATACCTCCACCACTGTAGTTGGAGTACATTGTATAGCTAACAATACTCACAAATGAGTGCTCTGTAAAGCAAGTCGAATACGAATACTGTCGTTGTCAGCAAGTATTGTGGTGTATGGGTATCCCAATATGTACTATCCACCCAAACCATGCAATACCCATGCCTGGTTTTACAGTCTTTGGTAAGCAAGCAATATATCCTTTGCACCAAAGGAACTCCGTGCGAACCCTTCTGCTCTGACGTTGTGAGGCTTCCCGAAACCAAAATGCCTCGCAATCTTCTGATTGATAACTGAGGTAAGGGTCTTATAAAAACAGACAGGCACGTGATAAGCCAATAGTTCTTGGCCTAGCCAGTCTTGTCATTGTTAAGTATCAGGATGGTTGTTCCCTTAGATAACTAATCGGGCACAGAACAAGTCCTGAAACAGGAGATTGTAGCTACAAGTCAAATCGTCGTCAAAAGAAAGACATGTCGTACATTCAAATTAACCCAAAAACCATATTGTGATATAATCCATGAGACTTTCAGTGCCCTATCTATCCTCTTGAGACACAAAGTGACCTCATTCCTTGAGACTGGTACCCACTGCCACTCAGCTATCCAGTACATCTCACCATCTGGTTGACATCTCAGTCAGAAGACAAACTCACTATAATGCACCTCAGTTTGGAGGATATCACCTTAATACTGCTCAATCTCATACTCAGATGGTCAAAATCAAAATGATCTATATAGTCTGGTCACCTAATTCATTGTAAAACCATCCAACATCCCCAAACAAACCATTTCGGCAAAGCCTCTTACGATTCTTCTCGTAAAAATGTAATCACTTTAAAACTTAAATTAACAGATGCTCTTTCAGGTAATGTAATTTTTCTATGAAGCATGGAATAATCTTCTTAGTGAGAACATTTCTCTTCTTTGCGATGGCTGTGTAAACAGCGCATTAACCAACCAATTGAACCAGCACTGTCTACATTATCATGCATCAACAAATGCAAAGCTCTGCTTTTCTGGGATTCTATTCACTTGCTGTTTAAGCCCTGTCCACACCAGAATGGATCGTGATCTGATTGCGATCCGATCTGGATAGAGAGCGTCCACACTGCACGCTACCTCCACCTCATTTTGATATCACGTGACTGATGACTGATATGTACGTGTGGCTTCTTTGCTTGCGGAAAGCATTGATACAATGACAAAAGGTGAGCAAGAACAAAGACCAGTGAGGAGTGCTAGATGTTCCGACTACACACGTAGCATACGTGGAGATAACGCCCACTATTTCTAATTGGATTCAACCGATTGTGATCAAAACCACCTTGCGATGTGGATTGGATTTATCGCAATCAGATCGCGGTCCAGTTGCAAGTGTGGACAGCATTGCGGCTGGATCACCGATCGCGATCCAGTTGCCAGTGTGGACAGGGCTTTAGCTAGTGCCACTTTTATCCAACCTTTGTGTATTGTCATCTTCCCCCAAACGTAAACTGTAAGCAATAAAAATAACTATATGTCTCCACCAACCTGGACAATCAACAATGATGCACTCTATTGCTTCTTCTCTAGGTCCAAAGCAAGGTTTGCCGTCGTGCTTTGGCTCTGGATTCGTACATGTTCTTGACCGTATTTGAGAGCCAAACCCACATGACTTAGTACATTGTGAAAAATCTGTCCACTCTGTCCAACCACCATCAACTAAAAAGAACAAAAGTTGCTTCACTCTTTATCCATCATTTACACTGGTTCAGGACTAGTCTCGCGTAGCCAGACCCTTCCCTGCCCTCACACTTGCTTAATTGGAAGTATGAGAGTGGGAAGCGTAAGGTATGCAAGACTAGCTATATCACAGCAAGACAACAACTACAGTCTAAATGTATTTATGACTAATTGCTGCTGTTAAATTGTAGTTTATAACTCTCTAAGCTGCTACAAACATTTCAGTTATATTTAATACTTTCAAAACCAACTCTGATTGCCACCATTGATTTCTTAGTAAACTTGCAAACCAAATGCAAAGCAACTATCACTTGCAAATGTGCAAAATTCTAACCCTAACTCAATTACCATAGAATGAACATACCTACTATCTGTCTACATGGAACTTCAAGGTTGACAATAAAACTCATGACCTAACAATACCTAGGTATAACTACGAGCTAAACTCACCATTGGCAAGCAAGTGAGCAAGAATTTCAAACACTAAAATGCTCAATAATCATATCAAAATACTACCACTTGCTAGATCACTGAAACTCAATTGTAATTGCGATATAAGTCCCAAAGTACTATAGCATAAAATGCAATATCACCCAAAGCAAAGAAACAAGCAAAACCATGTACAGAAACGCACGCATGCACGCACATACACGTCTGAACACACACACACACACACACACACACACACACACACACACACACACACACACACACACACACACACACACACACATGCACACAAGGCATGTACACACAAACCTGAACAAGAAATGCTGTTGCAAACGCCAACGTCTAAAAAGTTCCCTTCACATGGTCTTCCTCCAGTGGAAGGAGTCGGGTTGCTACAAAGCCTTGTTCGAAGGGTTTGCCCACCTCCACACGTTTCACTGCATGACGACCAGTTTGACCAGCTCCCAAATCCGCCATGAATCACAACTAATGGAGCTGACATAAGAAAACAGTTTTCCACAAACATATTGTAATCATGATTAAGTAGATAAACAGACAGGTAGACAAACAAACAGACAAAAAGAAAGCCAATACAGACAGTTTGTATATTCTCCTTGCTGCAAGGCCCTACGTGACTACCTGTGACCCCTGTCACTACAGTACAACACACTGTAGTCCAATCAAAACAACAACACCACCAGATACTGTCCACATACTACTAGTAATTGAAATGCTACTTGGAAGACAAAATGTAACTTAATTAATAGAATACGGCGAATGTACATGTATATCAAACAAACTACAATAACAGCGAACCATTGCAACCAAACGGCATGCAGTGCTATGTAAAAAAAGAGGTCCTTCATTCTATGTAGACATGTTTCGCATACAATAATGATAAACAAGCAGCAAAAACAAGCACCACGACACTTAGGTTGATTGGTGCAAGTAAGACAGCTGCATCATTTTAGGTGTAATGAACTTAACTACAAAGTCCAAACTAGGGACTTCAATTAAAGTAGAACTCTCACCAAATACTAAAGCTTGTTGAAACAAAGATACAAGGCCAGGTATCTTCCTGCAGGAAACCTACGATCCAGACAGCCGCAGAAGCAGAGAATCGGCAACGAGTTGTTCAGACGATTCCCCATATGTACACAAAGTCTGAGAGCAGCTAGCTGTCAGGATCGTTGTGTTGTTTCTGGGCAAGTGACACTGTTAATTCACAGATGATAATATGTGCCTAAAAGTACTATTATATGAAAAGTCAGAGTAAAGTAAGCAGTTTGATAAATCTTAGATAGAGTGGGTGAAACTTATTAGGAAGATCGACAGGCATGCTCCATGACTCTGGCATGAATTGTTGATAAATAACTTGAAGCAATGAATTGTGTCTCCACAAGCACTGATTACAAACACAGACACAGACAAACAGACAGACAGACAGACAAACACACAGTAGGTTTTTAGTTTGATAGAGGGTATGTGCGATTGGGACAGTAGAGTTGCTTAGTTGTGTTGTATGTAGATTTCAATGTTGAAAACATATGTATTGGACAAACAGACAGACAGACAGACAGACAGACAGACAGACAGACAGACAGACAGGCAGGCAGACAGGCAGGCAGACAGGCAGGCAGGCAGGTTATTTTATTAGAATACATCATCTCTACACACTAGAATATATGATTTTTTCAATAATTAAAAGAAAGTGCTTCATAAACAAGTTCAACTATTTCAATGTGTGAAGCACTGACTGTATCCATCTCTGCTACCTACATTATCCTCCATTAGTCTGTTTGTTGACAACTTAGACACTTTTCTCAAAGAAACTTTCTTATTGCATTTTTGGAGAGTCACAGAAACACGTCGTCGTGAATGTGACATAAACTCTGCGTCTACTCATATTCCTTCAATGAGCCCTGCCTTTCTTCCCAGTTCATGCGGTAAGTTAGGCAGGCAGGCAGGCAGGCGGGCATAGACAGATTATTTTAGTAATTTTAATCTTTAAAGATACAACAAGCAAATCTTCAAAAGTAGGCAAATCCACATTAGTCCATTACTGTGGTCATCAATTACAACCAAATGGATTACCAAAAATGAACAACCCTATCTCTATAAATTTGTTTACCTCTCTTTGACAATGTGAGAGGCATTTGGAGTCAGTGTTATGAAAAATAAACCCTTTTCTCATTGCTCTTCTTCCTCGTCGAGTTTTACATTCAAGAAACTTTAACATATATAGGGAGTCATATTTCCTAGGAAAAGCGGTCCTCTGTATGGAGACATTTCTTCCTAGCAGGGAACACTTTCCCTAGGCATTCTGTCTAAGAGACTCGTCAAACTTTTTCTGAGGAACACTAGCTACAACCTCCAACATCTGGCAAATCCCAATCACTAAGATCAACGTCTATTATTAGTTTACTTACATCATCCAAACATTCGAAGGCAGTTGCTGCATTAGATTACAAGATGCTTGTGAAAACAAACTACTACTAGCAGGCAATACTTTTGATGTTTTGTTTTCAATGTAGTAAGACTAGCAGGAGTCAAAGAACCATAGGTTTCAGCTGATATAATTGAAAGACCACTTTACTACTGGCAACCACCTCATCTTTGTATTTGAAGAGCATTCCATCTTCCCCAGAGCGACAGCTGAATCCGGACAATAATTGTAAAATGTTAGAAATTTACATGCTAGTAACAGTGGTAAGTAGAAGAATGCAGGGCGGCCGAATAAGAGTTGGGGTGATAATCATCACCAGGACGCTTGTTACTCTATGAACAACACTTTCGCTCTTGTAAACTCCCTTTATCACCCACCAACAATGTATTGAAAGTAACGTCCTTCACAGAGTGGCATTGTTTAGATCTTACGTTAATTAAGGCATTTTTACAAGATGGCCTACAAAAATGTCAATCAGCTGATCACCTAAGCAGCAATGCAGATTGGGGATAAGATGAAAACAGAAATTCTAAGCCAAAGTAGCGATAGTGAACCTATGCCTGCATGGACATAGCAACTCCAAGATTTGGGTTGCAAATAGCTGTCTGATGTTGTGTTTATTCCAGACTGGTTCAAATGGTAAAGGGCTGGTTCAATAATTCAAAGTTGTGAAGGTCCACCTGGTGTGTGTGTGTGTGTGTGTGTGTGTGTGTGTGTGTGTGTGTGTGTGTGTGTGTGTGTGTGTGTGTGTGTGTGTGTGTGTGTGTGTGTGTGCTGCGTTAGAGTAATCCCCACCGTCCAACTTGCCTAAGTACAAGTAGTGCTTATAGTAATTTTAGATACAAGAAGCCCAAAAATCAAAGAATAGCCGTGGCTTTAACTACTTGGAATAACGATGGAAACAAAACAGTCATACTCATACCATAGTTTCCTTTCACCATCTCCTAATACATCACCCTCATTTCCGTTTTGCTATGTCACTGGTAAGATTTCAAAAAGTGGTTACAGTTGTGGTCTACTCTGCCACACTGATGACGCTTATGCAAAGCGTGAAAGAGAACAAACAATACCTGACTTGTTCTAAACAAGAAGACTTGATCTCAAGTAGATTGGCACCCCATTTGGAACCAGCACTGACCACTTCCTGTTACTACTTACTCCTGGGTGGACCCACTTAAGTGTTTACCAAAACGTCATATCCGTTGTGGTTTGACACAATCAGCTCCTGTCAGACGTCATTAGACGTCATTAGACAGCATCCCTTAATTAATTGATATGCAATGAGGTAAAGAGATGATAAATTAAGCAAAAGTTGTTAGGAATCATAGACGCCTACATCTTAGTCACCAACACGCGGCTAGTACACGCCTACATCAGCTAGTACACACCTACATCAGCTAGTACACACCTACATCAGCTAGAACACGCCTACATCAGCTAGTACACGCATACACCAGGCCCCGAACCCTACACGCCTACATCTTTTGTCACCGAAACGCGGACGTCTACATCTTTGTCACCCACACGCGCAACTCCACAGCTAAGAGTAATAAGAATTTCCGCTAACACAAAATAGATTGATACCCACAATTCAAGAGATGTGTAAACGGTTCTATACACGCACGATTGTGTTCTGAGATTACTAGATAGATACTATAAACACCTTCACATGAATGTTCATTGCAGCTGACAAAGCCTAGTCCCGATCCCTCGCAGACTTTGCCCCCATGTGATGGAGAGGGATTTGTACAAGATCTAGAGCGATATTTGCCACCTCTTCCACACGATTTCGAACACTTTGACCATAGATTCCATTCTGACCAACCACCGTCAACTGGCTGATCGTCTTAGTTAGAAACGAAACAAACAAAAAACTGAAACATTGTACTACAAAGCTGTGAGTCCGCACGTTACCTCCAGCAGGTGTCTCATGATCGCTTCTCCTAAATCTCTAAAACAGACAACAACACCTAGAGATTGCAGGCGAGTAAGTATTATGTAACTTGCACCACCTGCGGGATTGCGATCGAAACAGCAGAAAGCAGACAGAAGAGCAAAAGGCGATGAAGAAACATCATTGGCGACCTCGGAATGAGTTAACGGTATTGATTAGCGGTCTGACTACAACAATGTGTAGGCAATCTCGTGTTACATCATCAGTGCACACCTCATTAGTCAGTTAATTGATGACTTATCACATGCGTCATACGTTTTGATGTGAAGCCACAGTGCTAGTGCAAGAACTAATTTCTCCCAGTGTTAATACACACAAAGTTGCTCTAGGAAGACAATGGTAGGTCTGTTTTACTTGTGCTCTTCTTGCCTAAACATCGCTTTTGGTTTTTTCTTTTGATGCCCAAACAGATGCGTATTACGATTCGTCGTCTTATTGCAGTTATCTGCATTTCTTTGTCCTTTTCTACGTGCTAGGTAAGAGTGGGTTAGATTGTACGTTACTTTAAGTTCCTTCATTTCTTTGTGTGCTTAGAGCCAGCCAACAGAACCAGGTAAGAAACTTTGAATCACATCGTTGGAAGTCAATAGAAGACAAGGGCAGACCCATAATTCATGTTCCAGGTGTTTGCTTTGATATCGCGGACTGTGACTATAAGAAGGGCAATCCTGCCGCCGATTCTTTGATACTATATGCCGAGTGCTGTGATAACGTCAAGGGGAAGTCGTTGGCACTGAGTAATGGTTCATGCGCGGACTGTTATAAACGGGGAGCAGTTACAACTCCAGCTCCTGCGACAAATGATACTCATTATATCAAAGAGTGGACTCCTTGGCGTCGCTGTTCTCAAGAATGTGGTCCCGGGACCAGAAGCAGACAAAAAATATGTGGTCGCGCAGGCAACCTTAAAGTTTGTGAAGTGCAAGATGAAGACTGCAATCTGGGAAGCTCTCCAGGTACAACTGTTCACAAAACATATGGACTTTAGCTAGTTATTTAAACTGCTCACGTCTCCCGTGATTGGATCGTGCGTGCTTACCTATTTAAAGTTAATATTAATAGCAGCAACATATTCAAAAAGGGCGTTTCTAAGTCTCTTGCTAGGCACATTAATCTAAACAAATTTTGAAGTTCAGTTCATAAAACATGTACACAGGTACCACGCACCCCACACACAACAAACCCACAACACACAAATACACACACACACACACGCACACACACACACACACGCACACACACACACACGCAGACACACGCACGCTGACACACACACACACACACACACACACACACACACACACACACACACACACACACACACACACACACACACACACAGACACAGACACAGACACAGACACAGACACAGACACAGACACAGACACAGACACAGACACAGACACAGACACAGACACAGACACAGACACACAGACACAGACACAGACACAGACACAGACACAGACACAGACACAGACACAGACACAGACACAGACACAGACACAGACACAGACACAGACACACACACACACACACACACACACACACACACACACACACACACACACACACACACACACACACACACACACGCAGACACACGCACGCTGACACACACACACACACACACACACACACACACACACACACACACACACACACACACACACACACACACACACACACACACACACACACACAGACACAGACACAGACACAGACACAGACACAGACACAGACACAGACACAGACACAGACACAGACACAGACACACACACACACACACACACACACACACACACACACACACACACACACACACACACACACGCAGACACACGCACGCTGACACACACACACACACACACACACACACACACACACACACACACACACACACACACACACACACACACACACACAGACACACACACAGACACACACACACACACAGACACACACACACACACACACACACACACACACACACACACACACACACACACACACACACACACACACAGACACACACACACACACACACACACACACACACACACACACACACACACACACACACACACACACACAGACACACACACACACACACACACACACACACACACACACACACACACACACACAGACACACACACACACACACACACACACACACACACACACACACACACACACAGACACAGACACAGACACAGACACAGACACAGACACTGACACAGACACACACACACACACACAGACACACACACACACACACACACACACACACACACACACACACACACACACACACACACACACACACACACACACACACACACACACACACACACACACACACACACACACACACACACACACACACACACACACACAGACACAAACATGAAAAATGAAAACAAAAAACACATGCGCACAAACAAACACAAGAACACGTATGCGCACACACACGCACACTCATACACATGTGCACGCACAAAAACGCTACAATACAACTCACATCATAATCTATCGCCCCAACACGCAATTAATTAATCTAGTTGTTTCATGCAGTCAGTCTAGTTTCCTGGGTTCATTTCTCCAGCTCTCTATTTTCTCTACACCGTTGCAGTTTCTGATAGCAATCAAGTCATTTATCATTAAATATATTATGTAATGCATAGAAGATGGAAATTGCGCTGCAAAGGCAAATTTACACCCGCGACACACTAGCAAAACGTGATTGCTTGCTGCAGTATACGTACGTAACATGCGGCCATTCGTTTCTGGTGTTTCTGAAATAGAAAGTTTCTTTACGTAAGTTAGGTTGATATGAGTTGGAAGACTGATCGACCTGAGGGATTGGTGATAGTAAAGCGTAGATGTTTGCCATACATCTACACCGGTATTTCCGGTCACGTAGTCGAGGGAGAGGTCATGCAATCAGAGACACGGTAGACTAGCGGAAGCCAGACCAAACAATGCTACTAGTGTCAGTATTGCGCAATGACTGTGGTTGCATGAGGTTGCAGTTACTTCAACACAATATTGTGACAACAGACAGACAGTAGAGCGGAAAGATTTCTAACACTTCAACACGGAAGTGGCTAATGAGGTCGTGATTGCAACAATTGTGGTCCTTACATCGATCCTAGGAGTGCAGTAGCAAGCTGACAAAATGAGAACGGGCCTAGCGCACGCTAATGGGTGTGGCATTCTAACGTGCGTTATTACATATTTACTTCAAACGGTTACCTTCTTACGCTCATATTTCTGTGTTTTCCAAGTTTGAAACAAGCCCAGTATCAACTACGTGTTCAAATATTTCTAGATATACGCAGTCTATATTCACAAACGGAAACAAACTCAATGGCAACTTCTCTAGCGCTTAATAAATCGGTAAATTCTTTATGTACGTGAAGCGTCATCAGGTGGTTTAGTCTGCCTTGACGAATCGTAGAACGGAGGTATGTCTTTACTCTCCGCAAAGCACTAAAGGACCGCTCACTAGTAGTATTTGTGGCGGGCACAACTAGTACAAGCGTTACAACCCTACACACTTATGAAATGAGCAGCTTCTTAGATGACGAAAAATTTGTAAAAGATTCTATGACACTTGAAATGCTATGCGGCATATCTTCAGAAGGATAGTCAACTGCTAAAATTTGTAATTGACACCTGAGTGTGGACTTGGAGAAGTCATCACCATAGAAATCACAAAGTTCAACTCAGCCTCAATTTCTTTGCCTCTGATAGCTTTTAATAGAAGTCCTCGCAAATTCTTGTATGTATTGTAGGCCATCTGGTCATATCGAGACTTAATGCAGTTGGTCTCTAAATCTAGGGATTCCAAATAGTGTACTCTGTAATGGTCTTTAAGAGAATCATAATGATCAGCAACAGACGCTCCGTCTTCAATCCGTCTGACAACCTTTCTCTTTCTTGGAACAGTTGGTTCTCCCAGTTCGAAAGAACTTCTCTCAATTTCAAGCTGTTTCCAGAACAGCTCATAACTCTCGTCATTTCGCAATGTCTGTAGCGTTGCAACAGTTAACCCTGCTAATTCTTTGCTCTTGGATGTAGATAACTCATTATGTTGCAGTTTTCTGCTAAGGTTATCTGTGTGTCGTATAATGTGTTCTCCTAGTTTAACACGGAGGAATGTAAAGCAGGGCATCTGAGAAGCAACACCCCTTATTATAGCAACAGCTTCAAAGTCATTCGTACTTTCCAGGCTCTCTTCTCACAGCTGGGTTAACACTTGCCAGTTTGATATAATACTATGCAATGGATCGGCCCGAACAGTCCACCTAGTTGGACACAGAACTCTAACACTTCCACGATCATCACAAGCAAGTTGTAATTTTAACCGTTGAAAGATAGCATCTAGGCGAGAAGAATACTTAATCAGTTTGTTGATTTTGTGGGCTGTGTCCAGAGAAGACTTCATTAATTTGAAGTTTTTTATAGCATCAGCAGTTGCGAAATTCAGAGAATGACTATTATAACAATGCATGTAGATGGCTCTTGGCTCCTCTCTACGTATCTGACTTGCAACGCCATTCCTAACTCCACTCATGTTACTTGTTTCGTCATTACACTGACCTCTACATTTCATAACAGACAAATTCAATCTACACAGTGTGTCTTTAATGACAGAAACAAGTGAGTTATAACGGGAAGATGCCACTTCATATAGACCTATGAAATCCTCATGCACAGTGAAGTCCTTGGTATCTACCAATCTAAGAACAACAACCACTTGCTCTTTGCTAGCAGAATTCGTTGCCTCGTCAGCCATTATAGCATAGAAAGGAGAAATGAGCAGGCGATCAGATACACCTCTTAGTACTTTCATTGCCATAATTTATCAAATCATTTTGCATTTCGGGACTCTTGTACTTTTTGCTCGTTTCTTCATCCAGTCAATGACTTTAGAATCGTCCTCTCCACGCAGTCTTAGCAATTGATTAAATTTGCTGTCACTCTCATCTCCGCCACCTCTCAACGCACAAGACTGCCTAGCTAAAAAATCTGAGTTTAGAGATTATCTTTAGCAAGCACTGACCGTTGTCATGCTTCTCTCTTTTGTGTGCTAGAGACAATGAGTCACCAATCTCTCGTTTTCGCTGGAAGAGTCAAGGTCTTTTCTACAGATTCTCTATGGCTGGAAATTGTGTCACGGTCACGAAACACACAAGTGGCATTTTTCCAATTGTGAAATCCTTTGGCAGTGAAAGCCTCGTCGTATTGTCTAGACCACATCTTGAGTTCCTTGATGGCTTTCAAGCATGTGTGACAGAACACGCTATCAGTGGATTCACAGTAATGGAGCCACTTCCATCTTTCAAACTAACCGGGCTGAAAACTTCTCTTCATTGTAGCTGTGATATCGTACTCCCGCTGTGGAAAGTAAAAACTTGGAGGCTAGTGGGGGTCTCTTATTGGGGCAAGTCACTAGTAGCGTACTTGGATAGCGCCATCAGAGAGAAACTCTCACTCTCTATCGATATCTGCAAGTCTTGAAGATGGAGAAATTATACGTCATCTCGCACGTGGTAGCAACGATAATCCGGGTCACTTCAGTGAGGGTTACGTTCCCGTATACGAAGTAACAGTATATCTGCCCGTTCTGTAAACTAAGCCGTGATGTAGTGAAACAGACGAAAACTTTTACCAGATGAATAATGAATTGATATTATTTAATCACATAACTGTTAACTGGAAGTTTCAAGAAATCGTCGACAGACGAAAGTACAAATTTCAAGTATTGCCCGGGCCATGGCCAGGGCAGCCGGGGCAGTCCCTACGACTCTGCGAGTCACCGACGTAGAGTGTTCTTCAAGGTTGGCGGGGTTCTCAAGTTTGAAGATCGCAAACCACGCCCATTTCTCAAACGCAAAGCCACGCCTATTGTTTACTTTCCGGCTCGCAGTTGTAGAGATCTAATTAAATTATTATCAATTTTAGGTTACAAATATACTGTGGGACTGAGTACCGTCAGTGTGCGTATAAAGGAGTGGAAACATTGTTACCGTCTGTACCAGAAAAGTTATAACGACTCGCTGCGATCGTCAATATTAAATGGCATCTCGATGACAATAGAATCTAGAAGACCAATTCCGAGCAAACGACGTTGACCAATTTTAGCATTTCGTAGTCTAGCAAGCAATATAGGTCGACTAGCTATAGTTATTAATTAATAGAAAGAATAAACCTGTGGAAAAAGTACCGTGGAGTGCAACCAAATTATTAGGTAGATGAGCCGCATGAGATTCCATTCTCCGGTCAATCTGGTTATCAACCCTAATTAGCTAGACTTACTTGAAAAAAGGAATTGATCTATAGGCTTCTGCATGCCTTTTTGATGCGGTCTTCTTTTACTCTGCCATTGCTGGATAGCGAAGTCTTCAATAAGAGATGGTCATGCGCACTTTAATAAGTGTCCGCGACTTGTCGACACTGGTTTTATCATACTGAAATGATGATGTGTATTGTCACAGAGATATGGTTAACGTCGTCGTCGATCGTCAATATACTACTCTGAGATTAAGCGGACTGTCATTGTTTAGCAATAGTTCTGCTTGAAGCGAAGTGACACGCCCTAAATGTATGGGACTATAGCCCCCCCCCCGCCCCGGACACTACGCCGGTGATATATATTCTCCCAAAATTAATTATCTGCATCTTTATAACCGCCGTGTGGACCAAACATTACAGATAAACACCAAATAGTAGCTACAGATAAAACTTCTAAATGTTTAGCTATCATTCGCCAGTTGTATTGCTACAGTTTTGCAGACAATTGTTCATCTATGTTAGTCATGGTATCTTTGCTAAAAACTTGACCTGTAGAAATAGTAAACTCTCTGGCAATGGACTTCAGCTGTTCTAGACTGCAGCCTAACCAGACTCCTTATATATAACTCAACAACTAGAGGATAGAACAAGCAGCCATAAAATAAAACATTGGAGTAGTGGCGTTCATTATTCTCCAATTCTCCAGCTTGAGCTGCTGCACAATTGTTTACAGTTGCTGTTATGACATATGATGAAGAAAACTGAATTTTGCATCAAATTTGGCAGCCTTCCTGTTAGAGAATTGAAAACGTCGCCTGGTCTGTCATATATATGCAGTATATATATATATATATATATATATATATATATATATATATATATATATATATATTCACCGAATCTTCGGAGGCATGGGTAGTAGAATTACACTCGCAAAACGAAATGTGTGTACTCTTAGACGTAGTATTTCGTTTATATTTCTCTCGTTTCGATCTCTGCGATCTCACACCTCATTTCTTCTACACCCGCCATTCTATTGCTTATCTCCTAATAACAATCATCAAGCAAATTTAATACATAATGTTTGAACAAGCAATCGCATCATGAAAAGCTATCACGTGATAAACTAGTCACGTGATATAATGTGTCATTATATAGGCCTCTCTTCGCCTTGCCGTAGCAACTTTGCTTCCGGTCATTGAACCCTACAGATAATCACGTTCGTCCGCTACAAAAGGCAAAGATGGCCTAGCGTCGAAGGAGACACCAGGAATGAAGCCAGCTTTCAATGTTGTTGTGTGTGTCCAAAATTCTGGAGCTGCCAAAGACTGTGCAAGAAAACTGAAACGAGATAACAGCTACAACATGAAAGTTACATTGAGTTTGCAGGTTTTGTTGGTGGCATCCATACTTCGCGGCGATGAGACGCGCGGTCTTTAATTAATTAATAAAATCAAGATTGTATTCACGTGCATGTGTTTACTGAAACGTCTATTGCATATGCAGAAATTTGAGATGCAATTGATTTGCTACTGAATTCTTCGCCTCGCACAACAGCATTTAAATCATAAGGCATGCCTTGCATGCACCTGTCTGCAGAACACATTGTTGTTAGCTAAATTGAGTCGATTAGTCTAGAGACTTGCATTGCCATGGAAAGATATCCGGATCGCAGTTGCACAAGGCTTGACATTTGAAACCGTCATAGTGGAAATACCACAACCCATTTATGTTCTCTATCTGACATTCGGCTGATTCTTGATGTTCCTGTTCGACGTAGCTGAGAAAGCACACTTCATGTTCGTTCAACAGTCGTCCTTCTTGATGAACTATTTGGAGACCTTTCATGTTGTTTACTAAATACAAGGTTAGTAATAACAAAATCACGCAACTATACAATAAGTATCGATAAAAATAAAATTAAATCACATAAATATTTAAATCAATAGTAATTATTCAAATGTATCTGAAATTAAGAGCCAGTTAAATTGCTTACATCTCTTGCTGTAGCAACGTCCTGTGCAGTCGCCTTCAATTTGCCACTCACCGTTGTCATTACCAAATCTACATGCGCTCTCAGCTGCCGTGAATTCCATTTCTCCGGGAAAGCACATAGGAGCACTGCTTTCCCCCCTGAATTCTGTCAGACGATACAAAATTCAAAGAGATACCTTTATTGCAGAGTTGTTTTTGGCAATAACTTTACAATTTGTTAAATAATTTTCTGTTTTTGAGTTAATTAATTGCTTATCAAGTAAAGTAAATAAAAAATATTGATAAATGTACTCTTTTCTCATGTAAACGATTATCGATTATTTAAAGTGGCAATATTTTTTCTTTTATTTCAACATTTACTGCAAATATCTCCAAATAGGATGAAGATTCTGCAGCTAATCAAAAAACTTTAAATGTCATGGCAATCACCAGAGATATAAATAATCAAAACGCCATTAGAAATATTTGAGATAGCAATAATAAAAGTTTAATGAATAGACGTAACATACAGCATAAAATTAATAAATATCATATTGCTGAACACACATTATTACGACCTATTATTTAAATACATACCAAATTTGTAAATTCAAATTGATAACTATAAGATGCCAAGTTAATCGTCTTGATTGGCAAAGTTTCAAATTAATTAAGATAAAAGATACGTTATTAGTTAACACCTAATACAGTGCTTTTGCTTTACAACATTTGAAGTATTGCTTGGCATGAGGCAGTAAAGCAGTAATAGAAGATATATTTACACATGGTCCAGCTACATGTCGACGTTCTGAGATAATATATCACTATGGTGCAATTCCTCTAATTAGAATCTTGCTTGCCGATTTTTTTCTCCATTGTTTAATTAATTAATAAATAATGAAGACGTAAATTCCTGCAAGTATACATACTTAAACCATTCATACGTTTCTAAATTTGGTATTTGAGAATAAAATTAAAATTAAAATTAAAATTTTAAAATTTTAAAAGAGTGAGCCTATTGGGTTTTTTTAAAAAAATTTATTTTAAGTTTATATATTATTAGTGCAGTTTTATAAATATAAATAAATCATTTAAATATATAACAGAACTATATGGACGGAACACTACAGATAAACACCATTACAAGCATTAGCTACAGACAAAACATTTTTTGATATTTATGGTTATGGTTGGAAACTATCCTGGCTACTCTATTGATTTTGTAAACAATTAAGAAAACCTGAAGTCAAGATATAAGCAATTTTTATATATAAATATCTAAACTCTATTAAGTATAAGTCATATTCAATGGAGATAGCAGCATTTTGATGTCCAATTCGTCAGAGATTACATTATTATTTGTCATACTATAATTTGTCGTAAATCAATTATACATTTTATGCAACTACATCAACCAAGCAAATATTATCGAAAACTCTCTACCTGGATTGATCACTGTGTACTAAAGTTTGTCAGCATTATAACAAGCCGCTTTGCATTCACATCCTTCTCCTACTTCCATTACCCATGATCTCCACGGCAAGTTTTTTCTCCTCGGAGGTTTGATTGTAGAATAAGACTTTACAGTGCATCGCAGTGGCTTGCCTGCCTTTGTTCTCTTTACTCCAACTATTACGCAAACCTGATTGGGAGGTCCACAGTAAGGAATGTTAATCTTTCCTTCTGTAGCCCAATCAGTAATGCACAGTTGCAAATTTTGCAATCCTTGTTCATTAGTCCATTTCAATGATCCACATGTACCGAGAGGAAACTTTGAATCGCACTGGGAAGTATCAAAACTCTGACGTGGAGACCAAATTGAATGTTGACCTTCCACTGATATTGTTGTGTCTGAAATCGATTGACAAAACATCGACGAAAACATAACGTTCTTGTAGTACATCAAGTCGAATCTGTTGCAGGAGTGGACGTAAGAGTATTCGGCAAAAATTCCCATATTGTTGATGACGTCATTTTCCTTTTTGTTTTGACTTAAATATTTCTAAACAAAAACTCATGTAATACTGTAATATTCTGTTAGATATTTGCCCTTAACTACGCGTAAGGGGCGGTTGCGTGTGTGTGTGTGTGTGTGTGTGTGTGTGTGTGTGTGTGTGTGTGTGTGTGTGTATGTGTGTGTGTGTGCGTGCGTGCGTGCGTGCGTGCGTGAGTGCATGATGTATTATCCTATTTATAAAATTAAAACTTGTTCGCAGTCAGCTGACATATGACGTTTCGAAGTTAATTGAAAATATACAAGCATTCAATACAGAAAACTAATTTTATTTATTAATTAATAAACCGTAAACCAACATCGATCGTATACTGTACTGAACACATAGTTTCGACAGAGTTGCATCATATGCGGCTCTATATATAGTCTTGTTTTGAAGAAGTCAAACTATACTTTCATTTTTGTCTGCGTAAACCCACTGTAATCAAATTACCATCCCACGCCTAGCACAATGGGTGTGATATCTAGGTGGCTTTCTCGCCAACAATTTCTCTACATTTGTGAATTAAGGTTTAGATGGTTTGGTCGACGCAGAAAGACGGCAAAGTGCTATATGCTTTGCAGCAAAATTGCCAGCCCCACCCTAACAGGTCAACTAGGGTATTCCCCTACATACAATATGCATCCTTTTTGAAACCTCTACTTCCTGACTTCTTGCTGTTCGAGACCTAAAATACTATATAGCTTGCTCAAACTATTATCATCTAGAGTAGTACAAAATTGTGTAGTACAGTAACATTTTTATAAATTAAAAACTTATTGTATACAGACAAACACTGTAGTAGACTGACCTGCTTTTGCCTTCGCCCATCTGTGTCCGCTACTGAAGACAAATTGGTGTTTCTCAAGCATTGTTCAATTTGAAAGTTACCGCTGCTGGATACGGCATGGTTTTGAGCAAAACATTGGATAAGGAAAACAAGAACGATGACGGCAAACGTTGCACTGGACAGCAATCCCATATCCTTCTCTTGTGTCTATAGTAGAGCTGTACTGCGATTTAATCGTATTGCACTCTGCGCGGCTCTTTTATGGAGGAGTAGTAAGTTTGTCCCCGGGAACGTCCAATGGCTCACGTGCGGAGTGATGCAATGCCTCGTGATGGCAAACGTCATACAACACGAGACTATAATTCCGTTACTAGGACATCGAACATCCTGTTGTTTGCTGTAGCTAGAAAGCCTGTTTTATTTTTATCTATCTTCGTTACCGTGGCAACTTCGTTTTCCTGTTATGTGACCCTATGCATAATCACTCCACCACGTCAGGCGAAGATGACCTAGCGTCGACAATCTAGCAATGCCGGGACGATTGGTAGCTGTGGTAAATTAACCTGTACAGTGATGCATGTCTAATACTAGCCTACCAGCTAGGAGTAGGAACCACGAGGGCCACGGGGCTATAGTCCCCAATCAGAAGACTTTGTTAACTATGCATAAAAAAGGTAATCGTAGAAACGAGCTGCAAGTGGAAGAAAACGATTAGCTAACTAAACGACAGTGACAGTGCAAAAACTTGCGCGCAGACGTTCTGGGTACGCGGGGCGACAGTTGCCGCGCACTAAGGTTTGGCCCCCAACCTGAATGACATTACTACACCATTGCCTACTGCATGCTGCGAAAGCCACACGTCATCAAATTACTGACAGGAGATCAAATTTTTAATTTTTGATCGTAGAAGGCGGACTATTTTTTGAGTTTGCAAGGTCGAGTAGCAACTCTTACCTAGTGCACTAGTTCTATACGAAATCATTAAGTTTGCACTTACAACGTTGGAAATCTTGCATGCTCTAAGACGTAGGTTCCTAATCAGCAAAATCATAAGTGTTAATTTAGTGATTTGATACCGTTTTGCAAACGGTAGGCGTGGTTCCCTGACGTTGCACCTCCCACAAACCGTAACTCGATCCACGCTTTGCAACCACATGGTCGATATTCTGCTTCGTCTATGCTGGTTGAAGAAACAGTTAGAACGAATCAATGCACAACGTACACCCTACTCGAAGTACACCTGACTCGTATTGGTGTTGAAATCAACTTGTGAATTGGCACTCGGCACGTTCACCTTCAGTAGGGTAGTTCTTGAATCTTCTGTGGTGCAATTTTTATTTCTTTTAGTAGTTCTGAAGAACGATTTCCAGAAGAGTGAGAAGAATCGGCTATGTTATATACGTTTGCTATAAATAGTTCTAAGGTTGCACAGGTATCAAGCCAATGGCTAGCTAGAACGGTGACATAAGGTAAATCCCCTTTCTCCCTCGTAACGTAATCTGGAGAACTGCGCAATCGCGTACGTAGCGTCATGCATAGCATTGTAGTAGTACAGTTTAGGCCTCTCATTGGAAGAAACCAGCGAAACGAGCTTACACAGCAATATGAGCTACACTGGAAGCACGAGAGGGCAACAAAAAAGTCCAGAGTGAGTTACACACTGTCTGTACGATACTATAGCTAGTGTCGTGATTGCATGCTCTAGCAGCTGCAAATAATCGACAGAAAAAATTCGCAAGCGTCGTGTCGCAGACTCTCTTCGTTGTTCCCCGCTTAGTTTGTCTAGTTACGAATGACGCACGCGCAAAAACGAGTTCAGACCGACCGTATCGATCTCGCCACTCAGTACGTCACCTTACCGGTAGAGATAGAAGATGTACGTACAGAACCTCTCGAATATTTCTACTAATTACAGTTTGTACATGCCTCTACACATCACTGTCAGCTCTAGTCTACACAGTTGACACCCTAGTAGTGACAGCATAGTTTGTGATCACACTTTCACTTTGTGACAGATCTGGCCATGGAATAGATTGGTTGGATGGCCTAGTTGACTGGCTGACCG
>NC_085086.1:5058943-5081443 GCF_963422355.1 Corticium candelabrum
ATAATAGGTGATGACATTCGTCATTCTCATGTCTGCTTTAATTAAGTGGAACAATCACTGAGGTCGCAGACTCATACATATATACCGGTATGTACTTAAAATTCACGTTCTGTCAAAAACAGACAATATGTTTAATTATTCAATAAATGCTTCAATTTATCAAAGTAACAACATGTAACTTGGACTTTGAGATGTCCATACACACAAAAGATTAGGACCGGACCTCCTTAAACTGTTGCACTCACTGACAGGTTCACCTCAACAGACTTATACTTGGTCAGAAAAGTGCAAATTATGTCATTACTGTATATGTGAGATCAAGATGTCTAGTTACAGTAGTGATAATGCAATCTCAATACAGACTTTTATCTTAAAATCATACTATCCGTGCATAGCTAGCAATGGGTATCTTAAAATCATACGATCAGTGTATAGCTAGCAATGGGAAAGCATCCTCACAACCCATCTCCACTACCCATCCTAAGCTAGATCATGTATCTGCTCACTTCAGCATTATAATTAGCTACTGTAAATTTAGAATATTACGTATACAAATAGTTTTCATGTTTGCCTTTGCTGCACTTCATTTGCATGGATGTGCTCACTTCAGCACTACGATTAGCAACTGTAAATTCAGTATATTTGTACATAAATTTTTTCGTAAGATTGTTCTTGACACCTTTCATCCTGGACACATTTCATTCCCATGTAATTTTCATATGACAGAAGTTTGATGAAGCTACTCCCATGCACATCCTGAATGTGAGGTTGTATTCAATATGTACTATCCATTGCACTGGGTATAGGTGTGTGAAAGCAAGTGAAGTGTCAGCTTAACTAAACAAACAAAGATTGCGGCTGGCTAAAAAACACTACTTACAGCAACTATGGTCTAGGCTCCACAATATTAGTTGAAGAGTCAGATTGACAGACAGCTTCACGTTGCATTCTTGCCATTTAACTATAAGAATGCAGTTCTTGGCATCACAGTATTTGAATGGTTTCACTACTAATAGTGATACGACAGTCTTTGGGTTACAAAGACTTTCAATTCAGATTGGTCCTTATATTATTAATACTCGCACTAATTTAGTATGCTGAGGTCCTGTGCAAAATATACTTAAGTCATATTTACTGTATTTATAGTATTAAAATACTTGCTTTGCATAATTCATTGAAGACTGCCGATTGAATGATACGGCGTTTGTTCAGACCAGCTGCCATCTCTTCAAAGTCGATGACTGACCTATTACCAAAAATGCAGTTCTTAATTGATATGATACAAGAGCCACTTAAATGTCACACGTAGTTTGGACTAAAGACGTATTGCTAAATATAAATAACAGATTTCAGTTCCATTATCAGAAAGATGTCACATATCCGAACATGTCAGGATACTGCCATCATCAGAAAGATGTCACTTATCCGAACATGTCAGGATACTTTCATCATCCGAAAGATGTCACTTATCCGAACATGTCAGGATACTTCTCTGTTCATAACTCTGAATAATCCAGCTAATGATGTCTACTCACTACATTTATCTACACAACCAAACATTTAAGACATCTGAAAGTCGAAAGTCTGTAGATTTTGACTTTTGTTCTCATAATGTCACATACAGTGACCTCCAATTCTATGTTCTTCAGCAATTCAGGCATAGCTGCAGCTGTCAGAAACTTTCCTACAAATTTCTGGCCATAAAAGTGGGCGTGTCTCGTAGCATCGTGAAGTTTATTCCCCATTTCTAGAGGTCACGCTAAGACCTTGAAAGAACCACTCTTCTTGCTTCTAATTTGTGGTTGTGACATTGTCAGGATCACAGATGACAACGCACCATACTGTCGTATTACCGTTTTTGCTTACAAAACTAAAATGAGTCTGACGCACAGTGTGTTCAGTAGACTGACATGTTCAGACAACTGGTTCATATCAGTGACATCCTACTGTAGCAACAATGTCACAATCATGAAAGGTTAGAGAACATAAGCACACAAGTAAGAAACAAGAAAAACCATATTTAAAAAAGGAACCACAGATACTCAATAGCAAATTCCATTATATGCTGAAATAGTTAATGTCTACGTTCTTAGTCCAAATTCACAAAAACGATACTTGATGTTTTCTCTCAGTCGTTTCACCAGCTTTACATTGACATCTGCCTCCAAAAGAGCTGCACATATTTCTTTTAGCATCTGTGCCAGTACCTGTCAAAATAAACGATTAATTAATTAAGTGTGTGTAGTGTCTGTTGTGCGTGTGTGTGTGTGTGTGTGTGTGTGTGTGTGTGTGTGTGTGTGTGTGTGTGTGTGTGTGTGTGTGTGTCGATGGTACATTCATGCAGGCATATACACAAACACGTTTGCGGCTAATATTTATCATCAAGCATACACAATTTCGTCCAGAAACCTACGTATGTGTGCCACTTGTCCATAACAAACCGTCAGAGTCTGTCAACCACTCTGTGTCTAACTTCCTTATGCAGTAAGATTGTCTGCTGCCTCCCTGCCTACCTACTACCTCCTGATAGCTACACGAAGCGACAACAACCCCGTATACGTATGTATTTACAACATCTCACAACGCTGAATGACAATGGTACACGTACTTCTTCATTAATCACTGTTGCGCTGCTGAGATTACGAAGCGCAGACGTAATTCTGCGGCCCAAATCTGCCAAAACCATTGTGTTCGAAGTGCCTAATTGATTCCAATGGTGTTAAAAGTTGCCTCGGTACACCATTGCTAGGGCGCGCAAAATGGCGTGCCAAAAAGTATAGAATGTTTATGATGAAGATGATGAAGCTTTATTTATCCACGGAATAACAATCAACTACTAGGGTCGGTCTTCCATAGGTATACTTTTTAGATATTTATAGCGCGCGTTAGACTAGATATTGCACCGACATAGAAGTCGTTTGCAACGTTGTCACTGGAACAGAAGCAGTATTATTACACTGTATAGCTATAGAATTGAACACATGACCCAAATTTGTTACGGTAAGTGGCTGATGTAAGCGATTTCTAGAGACGTTCGTTCTCGTATGTTGGCATATTTTGCCGTCTAGATACGTAGCTTCCATTGTTTCGAAACACGATCTCGGGATATCGACGAGACTGGTTCTCGTTTTCGCTCGTCGCTCGCCGACAGGACACGTCTAGATCCGGTGCTCATCGTTCATACATAACTACCCTTTGAAAAGTTGAGATGCGAATTCGGTCAAAATTCGGTGAGAGGTGCTACGTAGTTGAGCAGAACACGCGCCGAAATCGATGAATTTGCTTCGTATTCTGACGGAAGCGGTAGCGTAGCGGAAGTAAGGCTGGATTTACAATATGCAAACGCTTGAGCGTCGCGTCGCGTCGCGTCACGTCGCGTAGTACAAATTCAAATTGTAAATGGTCTATGCGACGCGACGTTCGACGGACGCGACGCTCGCGACGCGACGCGTCCAAATAGAACCAAGTTCTATTTGGGCGTCGAACTGGAAGCTGTACACGTCGCGTCGGAAGTAGCACCTTGATTTCGGCCAATCACAGCCAACTATAAATGCACGTGTGGCTTCCTTTGGCAATGATTATTGATTTGGGCGCTGTACTGGACGTTGAGCGGTCTATAGATTGCGTAGGGAGCTGTCCTTGCCTGTGGATGATCAACTGCAAGACGTACAAAGACCTGCGTGCATGGGAGAACGCCTAGAAATTGATTTTGAGCAAGGTGGGGGTTGCGGCAGAGTTCTGCTAGTAGAAAATCGAAGCGCGAGTGGTCAGTTCAATAATTCAGGCAGCGACGTCTATGGCGCGCTGAAATCGTATTGTGAATGGTACGACGCGTGTGACGCGATACGTGCCACTCCCACGCAAGACAACGTGACAGGACGCACGCGACGCGACGCTCAAGCGTTTGCATATTGTAAATCCAGCTTAAGGCAGTATTTCCATCGGGTGGAATTCGGTCCGTATCCGGAGTATGCGGTAGTTGTTCGCCTCGAATTCTGGCCAAAGAACAGGCAGTAGTGATTCTCTTCGAATTCGGGCAGAAGTCTTTGAATCGGAGAGTACTCCAGATGCAACGCGCAACCATCAGATATGCAAAGTATATCCATTCATCTATCTACTAGATCCACTCCTCTGAATCGATGCGATATACTCATACAAGATATAGTTATTAATTATTATCTGATTTGAGATCTTTGCCGTCGCTAGGCAGGTTCGCAACACTCTCACATCGACTACTAACACCTGCTCTCTGTATTGAACGGAATGCGATAATTGATGAAGTCATAGACACGTGCAATCAGTGGGCCAATGAGCAATGATTATACGTCCATGTGCTCAGTTGTCGCTTACTTATTACCACAAGTCGTGTAGAATGGAGGAGGAGACGAAGACAAAACCCACACGACCCACACGAATTAAACAAGCCGCGAATCGACAAGATGACTACGGAGTGGTTCGGGTAGGTCAGGCGATCGACCTGGTCACGTTTCTACGATCTAGCTTTGTGAACTTCAGAAGTCGAGTATTCCTGTTTCTGTAGATTGCTTGACAACTGTCCATATAAAGTTTGATGCGAACAACGTCAAAGGGTGGTCACTGAGCCGTGGCCGGAGGCTGACAGATCGGCATGGAAACGTTGTCGCATTCGACGAAGTTCGTCCACGATGCAGGCTTTCTGCTACGAAGTAACTGGTGTAGTTTGTGTATGAGACTATTGTTGCAGTGTAGTAGAGGCTAGTACAGCACAGTCATGTAATATGGAGATCAATATTCTGAATTGATGTGGCATATGATACACGCATATATTGTACACAAAGGTCTGGCGAGTTTCTCGTTCGCAGCTAATTCGGTATGAATTCACTCAGTATAGAAATGGCCACAATACGCAGAGAATTCGAATAGACTCCGGTTACGTTTCTGCTCGAATACGATACGAGTTCTGGTGACTATCGGTGTGAATACGAAGCAATTTCTCACCTAATTCCGCGTTGTTTATTAAGTATTCGGCCCGAAGTCACTAAGTAAAAGTGGCCAAAACTTGCAACAAACCCGGAACGAATTCGCTTGAGTCTAGGGGTAAATTCAGTATGAATACGCAACGGATTCTCCCTAATTTGAGTGCAAATCCAAACTATCTTATTGCCGAATTCCAGCCGAATTCGCATCTCAACTTTCCAAAGGGTAGTAGCGAGGTAAGGTGATTGAGCGCGGCGAAGCGAGCATCCATGATTGGGGGAGGGGTCACAGGTCATTTGTTTATAATATGTTTGAAGATTTAGTCTGAATGCTACTGATCTAGTATATGTACGGCTGGGTTTATGTATATGTTTAATTAATTACGTAAGTTTAATTTGCATGAGACAGTGTTAGTCCTGCTAAGCCTTCACTTGATGGTGAAACTGCCAACCCTGACGGTATTCTTTGCCACTAGTAAACACCATTATCACATTAGCTTAACATATGGTTATAACTACATACTTTTCTTTCTGTAAGTGGTCTCCAGTAGCTAGTAATGTGTTGTTTTTCGTTTCTTCTCATCATCTGTATTTTCATCCTCATGGCATGCCTGCATGCAGCCATGCACTACAGCTTTTGCTGGGAATTTTCCTATTTCCTCCAATACCCCTCACCGTCCTAAGGGGCTTCAGCACGTCATATGTTGACCTTTCCCCCAATTTTCCAATTATTTTATTACCTTTGTCTAGCTTGATTGATATTAACCAGAATTTCATAAACAGTACCCAACCAAAAGATTGCCCAGTCTTATTTACAGCCCATGGGTCGCTAATGAGAATCGAGATGATCATGCACTATTCGACGTTGTGGCCCAAAGTTGGTCGATATTCCAAGGCTGTATTGGTGATGTGCATTAGTAATGTGCAGTGCGTTACTATACTACAGTACCACCACAGACTGTGGGTACAGGATTGGCAACCAGACAGCAGTCTTACACTGTCGATTAAGGAAGGAACCGCTAAAGAAATGCCTAACAAGAATCGTATATGGGAGGGCTGTCAGGTCTGCATGGTTGCACTGGTAAGGTTTAAAGAGTTAAATATGCAGGACATTGCAAGATGGGCCTCACACTTGCCTACTCTGTGGTAATCAAGTCAATCTGTTAATTTTCAGAGTTTCCTACAAACCGCCTCGTGCTTATTGAGAAAGGATTTTTCTTTCATAAAAATCCATTTTCTGTAATGTTGCCCTGGGTGCTGTTTCAGAAATTCTCATTAGCATTTTAGTACTGTAAACGATTTATACTAAGCCTTAAGGGACTCTTTCAATACAAACAGAAAATAGTACGCATGCAGTGTTTTTCCTATAATACTTTTTCATGCGTACATGTACACCAGTTTTGCCTCCCTGTACCCAAGCCTGTTGTCTGAACCAGGTTTGCTTGACAGGTTTGTGTCACAGGTACTACAGTCTGTTCAATGAATATAGAGAGAGGCCATTCGAAATTTTCCAGACTTAGACAACTATTAGAGTACCTACAAAGTTGATTCTCTTATCATTAGCAAGCACATGAATAGGGCCAGATCTCTAAACAGAGCAACGTTATCTATCCTGATTACTGTGCTAGGACATGCATGCTTCCTGCCAATGACACACCTTTGGTCTGCCTAAATGCTTGGAACAAAGAATAACGACAGGAACCAGGTGCATTGTGTTAGCCATTGTTATCATTTTGTTGTCATTTAGGAGCTGTTCTGAAAGTTTTCCTCACTTAGTTCTATAGTGAACCTGTTTACTTTTAGTTACAATATGATATGCTGCACTACCACGATTCACAAACTTGGAGCAGACACTGGCTCAAATAGTGGGTGGTGCAAGACAACTACTGTAACAGTGTTGCTTCTTCAGAACTTGTATTACCACCAATTAAATTATACCATATGGCAGTCTCCATGTTAGTTGGCCTCCTCTTCTGAAAGGACTTTAACAGGTAGATGATTGATTCAAACTGATTTTATTATCCTTCAAAAATATATTATTTTTATGCTGCATTTACTATGAAAGAGTTAGCGTACTCGCCCAAGTATAGTCTCAGACCTCTCAACTGTCACGATTTCGTTGTGAGACTCACGATTTTGTAGTGAGACTCATAATTTACAGGCATGTCTCACGATCTCACCATTTGTGGCCAATTCTCAATATTGCCAGTTCTTTCTCCCGACAAGCCGACAATGAGACACTCTGGCTAGGACAGTCGCTTTGCGCAGTCCCGTTAGCCCCTTCTTTCTGGACATAGTAGATTCTTTGAACTAGACTCTGTATATGGCTCTACGTGAAGGTATCTGGGTACCTAGATAACCTACCTGCAGTAAAGCAGCATCTGGAAGCTTTGGTGCACAAAACGTAAAGCGAGGCCAACACGTACGCTGTTAACCACTCTCATTTTGGACACGTTTAGTGGGCGTGGTCATTTGCAAAAGACTGCCTCATTATTTGGTATGACTTTTGGCTAGGCTCTAGGATTTTCCCACCTTTGTGTTCTTTAATTAGTGCTAATTGGCACTTTTACAGTCACTGTCTGCTAGGGTTGTGCTGCCTGTATAGGAATGCTAATACCAGTTCACTATTCTTCATTTGGGTATGCCTTTGACAGTGCAGCAGCTATGCAGAAGAGAATTTATTCATTCACTGTTGAGCAGACAGTAGCATTGTCCAATGACATTGCCACAATAGCTTTAACATTGACAGGTGGTGTCATTAGTGCTTGAGTTAATTGATTAATCACTTCTAGGTGGCAGTCTATCTGTCTATGAAGTAATGTCCAATCACAACTTTTCTTTTGATGGTAGTCAACCGTAGGGGTAGGATAATAATACTCGAGCGAGTACAGTATTAAGTCTTGGGAAATATACTATAATAGTAACTGCATTTCATCCTATGGTTCATTTCATTAAATTCCAATCACAGCTCAAAAATTTTTGAATGCAGCTCCTATGTAAGTTGGGAGTCACCTAGGAAAACCTAGGCAAGTATGTAGACATTGATTGAAGAGTCATGACCAAAATCGGTTGATGTATACCATTTTTTTATATATCACTGTAGAACATCTTTTAAACCCACTATCATTAGCATCCCCTCTAGATCCCACTGCAACCATGGTTACCACATGCACTATACTCAGAAAACATCGATCCAGTAGCATATAAACCCGAGCAATCGTAACCATATAATATTATTACAAGTTCACGTCGGTATATAGACATTTTTTGGGGAGGCCTGTGCTCCTCAGGTTCCCCATAGCTACGCCAATGGGTGATGAAGCGACTCCAGTATTATCCCTAGTGCAATTATTCTCAAATAATTTTGAGAATAAGACTATTTTTAAATGAATTTCTGGAATCCAAGGACATTCAAACCTGGATACTGTATAGTTGAAGTAAAAAATTGTGGTGGGTATGCCAGGCCTTAGTCTGGGGTTCCGAGGGTTTGGACGAACCGCCCAAATTAGACGCCGTGCCTTATGCAGTATATACCAACCACTCTGCCAAACTTGCTTCTAAGGTTGTTATACAATCTAAACATTTCTCCTCAGTTTCTTAAAAAAATGTCTGTTAATTCTAAACCAGGTGGCGCTATGTGTAACTGGCTACCTATTTTAGCACATTTTATTAGATACCATTGCAGAGAGAAGCCGTGCTTGCTTTGTTGTATTGTCCCAGCATCCGTAGATAACTCCTCCCGTGACTCATTGAACGTTTTCTGGGTCACTGACAACAAGAGAAGCTGCTGTGAGTGTCAGCAGATGAGCATGCGAGTGTCAAGTAGTGGTGCACAGGCAGCGCTGCTTACAAAGTAGCGGAAGACATGCAGCGATGCTCACACCAATTGAATTGTGATAGCTGTATTTTGTACTGATCGGAAAACAGAGAAAAGGCGCTTCTACCCAGGATACCTCTCAACAAAGAAACGTATTCCGTTAAGTTAGAGAAAGCAATCAGAAGAAAGGGACTTAGTAGAACAAAATGCGGTCTATCACAAATATACGGTAAACACAAACAGTTTGAAGGGTTTAACTTGATAAACATAGAGATGAAAGGCAGCGATGCTATTGACTTTTGGCACTATTGCTACTGCTCTACAATAGAGTGAGACCCAAATGAGGTTATATGTGTGTGTATATGTGTGTGTGTGTGTGTGTGTGTGTGTGTGTGTGTGTGTGTGTGTGCGTGCGTGCGTGTGTGTGTGTGTGTGTGTGTGTGTGTGTGTGTGTGTACTCTATCTATAGTATATATATATACATATATATATATATATATATATATATATATATATATATATATATATTCATTACCATCAAAACCTGATAATAGCGGGCTACTTTTCTGAGTCTCTGTAAATACCAAATTTTAGTGCTCGAGCCATAATTATGTCTTAGTATTACATCTTAGGCTGCTTCACTGCCATCACCTTTCCTGAGTGAGTTTAGGGATTATATAGTGTGGTAGTATGCCGTTTTACTTGATAGTACTTAATTCGGTTTATTTTATTTTCGTGTTGTATAGATCTGTTGCAACAGTGAAAATGAAGGTCATTCGATTATTATTAGTGCTTTCTGCTGCTGCTGCTGCCGTCATTATATTTGTAGTTTATGGACTCGGCTCTCGACGTGGAATGTCTTCCTATGAACCAATCTATGATCATCGTTTACCTCAGAGCGCGAAAGAACTGGTCACTGTACAACAGCGAGGACAACAACAACAACAACAACAACAACAACCAAACACAGCTCCCATCATTGCACTACCTTCAACACCTTTGATTGAAATAGATACAAAGACTGAAACTAGTGCGAAGAGATCATTCTGGTCTGTATCAAACACAAGAATTTACGAAGACAGACCCTTCTATGTCATGGTTACTACAAGAGATACACAAGGAAACAAGAAGACACACGGTGGTGATTTTATTATTGCTACTTTGGTCAGAGAGAAGAGTCGTGGTGTAGAATCGGCTTCAGTCTCGGGCGTTGTATCTGATTTAAATAATGGATCCTATGTTATCACGTTTGTTTGTCCGTGGAGTGGAACTGCAACAATAGTAGTTAAGATGTGGCTGACCGACCGTATTGTGCAGATTTGTCGAAGCCATCTCGATGCCAACTATGCGTTTCTGTGTACGTTTGGTGACAGTCTTGGTATTAACGTAAATTTTCATGGTGAAATGAAACGAGAGGATCTTCTACGCGTCCAATCTATGAAAGCTAAACACCAAGGACTAGGTATCTGTCACATGGATGCGCAACCTAACATACCTTGGAGGTCCGATAAAACGTGCGAAATGCGTTTCCCCAGTAAATATCATTGGTATGGGGTCTGTGACGGTCCTCGCGCTGGTCAGTCTAAGGAATGTGTTCCTGTTCAGTGGTGTGTATACGATGACTCTATGAAAGCAAGGAACAAAAAGGAAAGTAAAGAAAGTAGTAACGCAGGTATTATATACGGAAATACCAAGTCTGTTATGATAATAAAGGGTGACAGGAGTGAGGGAAAGGCGAGCAGCATCAACCCGTGCAAACCACAGCCTGTAGTCAGGCCGAAAGGGTATTGGTTGGGTAAACAGTGGATCAACACAGACTGCTTGTTCTCTTGCAACACCAACGAAAAGTGGCGTGATTGTTTGTCTGGCAAAGATCTGTATTTGATTGGTGCTTCTACATTTAGGCAACTGTACACTTCCGTATTGGAAGGGTTTGGAGTGCGCATGCCGTGGCTATTCATACCATCATGGGACTTCAACAAATTCTTTAAGCAGTACAATGCTTCAGTTCGCTACAGACCACATGGTCTTCCCCAAATGACTAAGACTGCTATGAACTTTTCTGCATCTGTCTTTACAGCTGACCATATCGACAAGCTAGAAGGAAACGGAAATGAGATAGTGGTTATCAGTTTGGTACATCATTTTGTTGATTTAACTCCAGACGGATTTCGGAAGCGCATGGAAGACATCTTGGATGCAATACGCCGTCTGAAGCGGAGAAACAAAGGCAGCAAGATTCCGATCGTGTTTCGTGCTGATAATGGTCGCTCGTTCGATTCTTTCCATATTAATGCTTTTCGCATTAGATGGTACAATGAAATAGCTACAGACGTGATCAAGGCAGCGAACCTTGGCATAATTGTGTACGACATATTTGACATGGTTGCTGCTTGTCCAAATCCAGAGCCCGTCCACCAGTCCGACTATGTTATGTCCGTACAAGTGTCTCACATTCTTAGTTTAGTTTGTTATCAATGAGACTATTTTAACCGGAATTTAGCAATACAGTAATTAGTGCTCTCTAATTGTTCCATTGTTATACATTCTAAATCTCGTGAATTGTATGCTGAATAGCCCATTCTTTTCAAGGGGAGATTAGTAAGATTATTAATTTTAGTCAATTAATTTAACCTTATATGCAAATTCATGAATTTTTCTTCCGTTCTGAAGAATTAGCAGACCGACAGAATTCTTATAAAGGATTTCGTTCAGAGTTATATCCCGTTTAATTATATCCATTCTGAGAAATTAGCAAGGATCGAATATCCTGTCCCGGAAGTCACGTGCAGTTATCTACTCACCCGTATATGTGGCTTGACACGCGAGCTGAATCTTTCTCTTTTCAATTTATTCGGTAGAAATCGATACACTCCCGTGTAGGCATCGGCGGAGGAAACGCTTATGTCAGATTTCGTGCAAATGTAATCAGAATTTGGAAAGAAACGCAACCTCTAGCAAGAACGACTTCAATCTTCAGCAAATCGTCGATTAATCGCCGGAAGTATTAGGAATGACAACGATGCGTACAGTCCACACGGAACTGCATGGTGCTGGGGTGGTTTCAAATGAACCCGAGGGTGTAGGGTTCGCGTCGTCGAGAAATTTTAATCTCGGCGTCGAACCATCAAAAGGGGACTCCGCGGAGAAATCCGGCCACGTTGCTGTCGGCGGTTTCCAGGTTTGGCGTGCGAGAGACAAATTCGGCGGAGATCGGACACGTGGCAGCGGAGATACGCGCGTACACAATACAGACAGACACACAGCTCTCCTTAGAGAGCGAGACCAGCTCACCATCCCGTTCTCAGCACGGGCAGATTAGATATGAATATTACTAATGACACTAGTTTTTATTACAGTAGAATAATCAGAAATAGCCTTACATACAGCAGAAATTCGCTTAGAAATACTAGCTAGACTCAAATAACGTGTCCAGATGTACATGGTATTTGACTATATTTATATTTGACTATATACAAATACATATCCACTAATTTGTCCACAACCCACAAATTAGTGGCCTTGGATCGAGGCAGATTCTCATTATTCTGTTCTTTTTGCAGTGACCACCAGATTGCGCACCCAGTCTGTAGGTCAGATACCGATGCTAAGATCCCTTGCCTTTCGAAGTTGTCCAACGTATCTCTCAGTTCATTGGTTTGGCATGTGGTATAGTTCTAATAGGCTGAACGAAGAACATTGCATGGTGCTCAACGTGCAAATCATAGCAGCCCAACCTGGTGAATACATCATAGTGTCTAGAGATATTCTGTAATGGCCGCTTTGTCTCAACAGGGACTGAAATGGCTACTATCCGTATTCTCTTAAGCAAGCCGATTGTGGCACGAGGTTGTATTCCCAATTTCTGAGTCTCCAAGTTATCATCTACCACATTGCCGTTGCGCCAATGCCTGCTGCAAGGCTGTTGTTGGTTGGAGTCAGCAGGTACTTAACCGCCCGTTCTTTCTGTTGCTTTATGTCTACAAACTCTAGGAACATTGTATGGTATAAGATTGGTGTCTGCTCGCTTAGATAGCTGGAATATGACTTGCGCCTGAAAGTTGATAATGTTTCTCTCGATTCATTCTACTTGGCGTTGAATTGTATTCGCTTGTCTACAGAGTGTCGTGGATTGCTGTGCTCGGGAACCAAACCAGCACTGGCCAGATCGTTGCGCTTGTTTCAGTTGAGCACACAAATGCATAGGCAGGGCATTGACGTGGCTTGTGATTTTGACCGCAGTATTGCATGTGGGCGATATGGGGTCGGTGCCCTAAGGACGCTTTCCTTCTTACAGTCAAGACCTGCTGTTGCGAAACTCGTGTAAGCATCCCAGCTTCTACATATACTCGTGAAATCTCATTGACCATGATTTTTGCTTGATGGCGACTTCTTTCCGCCGCTTTACATGTGTCCATGGGTCTCTAGAGTGAGATTGGGTTTTCTGAAAAAGTCTCGCTCTGAAGACTTTGATTGTCATGGTAGACTCTCTACCCGTTCATCTCACGGATGCAAAATACCATCTTGTCCCAGATGAAGTAGTCTTTCTTATCACCACACTTACACGTGGCTAGCTGCTAGAGTGTGGAGGTTTGTAAGCCTTTGATCTACTGTTTCTCCTTCCAGTTATTCGCGCTAGACCAAAAATGACATTCGAACACTGTATTCCTGCGGGGATTGCAATAGGTGTCAAATTGGCTGAGTACGTATGTCTCCGAATTTGTCTCTGTCTGTGCCGTCTTCATACGTGAACGTGTCGTAAACCTTTTGCCCCTCCATCTACTCCAGCCACGTTATAAAATAGCCGCTTGGATTACCTTATCTTTCCTTGACAATTGTGCTGCTTGATAGGACACATAGGCTTTTAAGAACAAGGGCACTGGCGTCACAGAGGCACTAGCGGCACTTCCCCCTCAACTTTTCCAGCTGTCACGTGACCTGCTAATATATAACGATGACAGACGTAGATACTGATACACTGACATGCAGTATTACTGCACTAACACTATAGTGTTAATGTTTGTTTCCTGTTTTTGCTGTGTAGTATGCATATACATAACCATGATTAATTAATTAATAATACATTTAGCCTTCTGTAGGCTGGGGAGTGCGGAAGGTATATCTTCCCGCTGGCCGAGGCAAAGTGTACAAGGACGTTTCCTTTTACAGGATCACAGTTCTTTTCTTGAGGCGTTGGATACATCGAAGCCCAATCTAATGGTCGAAGGACTAATGGTTAGCTATCGAGTATGCGGAAAAAGCTCAGAAATGTTGATGAAAGTTTTCTGCCAGTTTACCACTAGTCTTTCACTATAGCAGAATGAGTGAGGATTAGGATAGTCCAAGTATGCAAAGAATACTAGAAAGACAGACATACCGCAGAAACTCTGCTGCAAAGTCCGTTTTTGACTACTTCAAAAACAATGTGGTTCTTGACCACATGATTTCGAACTTTGATGATTGCTAGTCTGTTCTTCTACTATAGGTAATTAGATGCAGTACAGCTAAGCTTGGTGCTGTAAGTACGTATAGGCGTTTTATAACTTGTCTAATGTTTAATGTCACGTTACATTGGAAGACGTCACAGAAGTCCGATTTTGTAAATTTTAAACCCTCACGGGGCGAGCTATATACGGGCCTGTGCCTGTGCTGTTGCCGTCGTCTACATGCATTTGCAGCGTTGCTCGCTCCAAAGTCAAATGCTGGTGGGGCTCGTAGATTGCCCAATCTGAAACCAATGGACCTCAACCCCATGTGATGAAGTGCTCAATCATTCAGAAGTAGATTTAGTGCAGCAGCCTAGACTAATCGCCAAAATATCAGCTAACGCATGCGCATTACCATAATGGCTACACGATCACATTTTTGAAAAGCGGTTTTTACAGCCGTTTCTAACTTCAACAAAGTTTGCGGAATCTAAATCCGTCTTTTTATGACCAACCATACACTCACTTACATCAGAAGCAAAACATCAAGTTTGTTGTTAGCATACTGATGATTCTGTAACGTAAAAGTTTCGAGGAACTTCTAGATTCCAACTCTTTCCGTATTTTCCATTGACGTTGACAGCTACTGTGTACATGGCATCTCTCTGAAAGTCCGGGCAGCTGCATGTTTGATGCTGAGTTATTTGTGTGACGGCCAGCAAAGCCAAATTTCCAGACTTTATCTTGCGTGCTATGGCATTGTTGGCGCGGCAGACGTTTTTTACTTTAGCTTTGTATAATACTTGCCCTTTCCTTTCTTGGCGTAAAGATGTTATTTGCAACAAAACAACTACAATGTAAGAAGAAAGTATTTCACTTAACAACAGTCAATCGTTAGCAAGTTTTGTATACCAGCGTGTCGTTTCTTGTTAGCATCTCGACGGGATTGAGTAGAATCGCAGCTGCATGCATACGCTAACATAATAAACAAAATGATAACACTTTGTTCAAATTTTAATTTTAATTGCATTAATTTGCATAATAATTAATTAATACAATTTGTTGTATCAAATTCAATACAAGTAGAGATCGCATGCTCCTTTCTTCAGGTCATCAGTTGGCTACAAATGTATTAGTTTGTCAATTTGGAAACAAATCCGAAAACCAAAATAACAAAGTATGGAGTTTTATTTGCAATTTTTTGTAGTTCTATTACGCTGAATGCAGTGGAGTAGCTACAGTATCATTTTCGACGGTTGCGTATACACAACAGCCTAGGATCCAGTATTCAATTTTCCTTGGTGCCCAACTATAATATTAATAAAGTGTTAAACTGACAACAACGCAATAACGGCTACCACTAGAAACTATCCATCAAAATTCCTTAGCAATAATGCTTTGAATATTATTCTACGCCAGCAAAGTCATTAATTAATATAGCCTCGTAGTCGGTCTAAGCTAGTTTGCCGGGAAACATCCAGGAAATGAGTGACACAACCCTATGGACGTTGGTGCCTATACTATAGGGACGTCGGGTAGATCCGCGCTTGCACTACTTCACAAAGTACTGAAGTAATTATAGTGCTTTGGAAATAACAAAACAGTTAAAGGAACTGAACCTAATAATTGAACATTTTATCATGTAAATAGTTTGTGCGGCCCAACTGTCGACCGTCTAGATTTGCAACCCGAGCAATAATTATTAATATATGTATTTTGTACTTTATTTACTCTGTAGATACAGATATTTTAAATTTGGCAAAACTATTACAAATTGCCCTCAAGCACACACCAGTCTAGCCAATAACATCTCCCTAGTGGCGGTGTACCTAAGCCCTGTTAACACAACATTGTGAGACACATGCGCAACCCGAACCGTATCCGGAACCGTGTGTTTACACGACAATTATTCGGGAAGAGGCGGGCACAGGCCCACGGGAACGGCTCACTTTCGAATGCTCATTCGCGTGCTTTTCAAGTGATTTGAGTTATGCCGTCTAGCTGGTTTTGCACGTTCTGATCATGAGTGCCGTCACCTTTTCGTCAGTCTACGTAGAGTACGCTTCTGCGTTCCACTATTAAGGTAAATTGTGCTTACACCACGCAATTGACTCACACGTCAGACCCTGCGCCTCTAGCTGAGCCTATGGTCGACCGGTGAGTATGGACGTGTGAAAGCAAAACGTGCATGGCCTGGCGGGGACTACGGGCACGGGTCGGGGCTACAGGCCCGGGTCGAGCTCGAGCCCGGGATACAATTAAATTTAGCGGCCCCGTATCAACGCGGCTCTAGACTCTTACCAGACCTTCTCACTTTAATGCACCTGCTTCCTCGGATTTGGTCTATATCTAGACTCTGGCTCGGTTGGTACAAGTATAATGTCTAGTCTTTCTCCACACGTGGTTTAACATATTAATGATTTCAAGCAGCCGTGTACGTGGCCAAGAACCATACACCATGCAATTGTAATATACAGTAACATTGTGTATAGTATGCACGATTAGCGGCATCAGATGCCCATAAAATCTAGCCTCAAACTTACTTCTATAGGAATGCCCATGCATGTTCTAATGTTTCTCATACACACCTTCACATGAGGGATGAGTGCCACTCCACAGCCCACTTGGCAAACAAATTCTAGTACTGTCTCCGTCTTTCAATAGATATCCTGACTTGCAAGAGTACGTTGCTATAACAGTAGTGTGTATCTCCTGAGTTGTAACGTTGCCGTTATTTGGCGAAGAAAGTGATTCGCAGTTGTTACCTAAAGAAGTTTTATCACACGTTAACGTGACATTTTTCCGTCTGCCGCGCACTTAGTAACAAACCAACGAATAAGCCAACAATTTGATAAAGTGCATGCTTTATATATATATATATATATATATATATATATATATATATATATATATATATATATATATATATATATATTAAAATACCTGTGAGTCAATGAAAGATTTCTCATACAAAGTAGCAATACGTTAATCATATCTTTGATATTAATAGCCACAACATATTAAAAAGGGGCGTAGGCACTCACAGTATAGGACCAAACTATTCATCAAAAACATATTTTAATTAATTATTATGTACAAATTTGAATTAAAGGTGGTTTCCAGCGACGACGTTGAAACTGCGAATGTCAGTGCGATTGCCATGTGTAAGAAGGCAAATAGCATCGGCATGGCTTGCTCACAAGGTTGCTAGTGAAACATCTGTATGTACCCAGTCATATTTTCAACTGCTATTGTTTGTTTCAAAGAAATCAATTCTACTCCCACAATACAAAACACTCTACAGAAGTGAAACCATCAAGACCAAGAGCAAACTTGCTAAAAGCTTTCTTTTTCTCCATATGTTTACAAGTTGCAAGATCTAGAATTCACTATCATCCTCTTTACAAATTCTTTCTCTGGACACTTTTAGGTAAGAACGTATTGTCTACCTCTCTCAATAATGTTTATAGTGAAACGGTTGGTAAGTCATTATATTGAACGTTCATCCATAAATACACAGTCATGCCTTTTATACTAGCATATCTATGCTATTAGGCTGTAGCCTGAAATACAATAAATAGCTTGTTTGGTTTGACAAAAGCAATTGTATTAGACAGGTTCTCTCAGTATATGCTTGCTTAGCTATATATCCTCGATTGTCTTTGACTTTAAGTAGACATGCAAGTTTTCTCCGTTTTCATTTTGAGTTTGAGTCATTCAAAAATGATTTACTGTAAGTAAATGTAAAATATAAAATTTTTTCATAAAACCAGCTCTATTTTAAACTAATTTTACGTCTGTGAACCGTGTGGAATCACAAATTCAATAATTAGATAATAAACAAAAAAGTTCTGTGTTCAGGAAGTAGGCATCAATGTCAAACTCGAAAGGGTTTGCACATTCTCTGGCACTAACAGTTAACATGACTAAAAAGTTGAATGTATAGTTAATATTGAAAATAACAGTCTTATGTATAATTCGTAATGTTGAAAAAACAAAGTTGAGGTTTTATACCTTGTACTAAATCAGTTTTGCTGATGAAGTGGCGAGCGTTTCACACCGCTATTAGATATATTACGTAATATACTATGTAATAGTCATAAATATATTCTAAATCTCTCACATGCAAAAAATTTCTTAACTCTAGCACAAAAATAGTAAAGAATGCAGATACTGTAACTACGACATGTTTGATACTTACGTTGGCAAATTGGCTCTTCTCCGTCCCATAGTCCGGAAGCATTACATGTTCTTTCCCTAGACCCTTTGAGCTGGAACCCTTTGGAACAGATGTAAGTGACTTTGCTACCGTACTCATCACCTTTTGTTTGTCCTAAGTGTATTACAAAGCCATTTGTAGGATTTTCTAAACGACCGCACGTCTTTTCTAAGGAATGATACCATAGCGATACATTACCGTATAGATACAAGGTCATCAGATTACTAACTGGCACACTGCAGTGATTGGTTTGTCCACATTTCGTTGTATTGGCAACGTCTCTCGAAGTGACCTGTTACTGGTTTATAGCCAGATAGACAACTATAAGTCGAAAGGTTTTTGTAATGATTTCCAGTGTAGTTCAAATCTGCGTTTGATAATTTATCTTCGATCAATGGCGGACACATTATCTCTACACATGTACAAGATCGTGTACATAAGACAGTTAACAAAGAAAACCTTGATACTTTTGCATGCTGGAAGAGAGTTGCTCCATTTTGCGCCATTTGTTGTGATGTTACAAAACGCAAATTTGAGTCGATGTAGAGAATCAGAAAACTTGTAGCCATAGTTGCATTCGCACGCTCTTACACCGTCCATATAACTGTGCGTATATTTACAAAAGCCGTTTTCTACTTGATCAGCTCTCCCGCAGTCTCCCCCTAAAATATAATCATGCTGCAAGTAGTATGTCAAGATCTGGTATTTACACTCTTACTTTGGCACTTTGGCGCTTTGTTGTCCCACTCTCTTGTATGAAGACATCTGGCCGTTGTAGCACCGTCTATGTAATAACCTTTGTTGCAACCAAACTCGATCATAGACTGGTAGGTGGTCTGTCCATTATAGTAGCCGTTCTCTGAAACTCTAGGTGCTACGCAGTCGACACCTAGAGTAAACGTTGCTGCGAAATATTTTCTTATACAAAACTTGGTAAGATACTTACGAGTACAAGTTGGTGCCGTTCCTGACCATTGTCTGCTTTCTAGGCATCGTCTTGTTTTTATTTTGTCAGATAACTCAAACCCTCGATTACAACTATACGTTACTGTACTGCGAACGTCGTGCTTTCCTTTATTGTCACTAAATTGAAGGCGTCCATTCCTTAGTACTGGAGGCTCACAAAACGCTACATTGAAATTTGGACATAAGCCAATCATCAAAGTCTTACTTTTTGCAACAAAGATATTAAAAGTATCAAGTTGAGGTACGGTTTTGTTAATTGCTCTCCTTATAAATATTAACATATTATCAATAGTTTTGAGAAATCTTAAAGTAAAGTTAAATGCCAATTTATATATTTGACTGACAGAAGCCCTAATCTAAAAATCCTTGATCTGCCCTTGAATGTATCAAGTTTACTTACAGATACATTTTGGTGCCTTCTTGTTCCACGACTTGGTATAAAGACATCTGGCATTCCTAGCACCGACAATGTAGTAGCCATCGTTGCAACCAAATGTGATAATAGATTGGTATGTCGTCTGTCCACTAAAGTAGCCGTTCTTCGAAACTGTAGGTGCTCCACAGTTGACAGCTAGAATAGAAGTTTATACTAGAACAAATTGTTCGGACAACACCTTTTAACAGTGGCGGCGGAGCTGGGAAGTATGGTGGGCAGGTAACGTTGAGCATAACCTTTTGTAAGCCAATAGAGCTGCAGTCAAGCAAGATTGGGCCCCCTAGTTAATGTACTCCAGGATTCTTTTATGCCCTTTCCCCTACTAGCAAGTTGCTCCGCCGCCGTACTCTAGGATACTTACGAGTGCAAGTTGGTGCCGTTCCTGACCAATTTCTGTTTTTTTGGCATCTCCTTGTTTTAAATTTCTGGTCAGATAACTGGAAGCCTAGATTACAATGATACCGCACTGTAGCACCAAGCATTCCCTTTTTGTCAATAAATTCAAGGTATCCATTCGCGAGTTTAGGAGGCTCACAAAACTCTAAACAGAAATAACATGTATTAGCAAATGATCAATACAAGTGTGTCACGTTACATTTGCATAAAGAAAATATTATATAAGCAAAATGGTAACTCCTGAGAGGTTTTGGGTTAAAAGGTCAGTAGGATAATATATTGGACAGATTATTGTATAAAAATGTTACACATAAACAAAACTTTTAAAAAGGATAAACCAGTTTCTCTTATAGATTTTATTAGAGCATTATTACTTGAAGGCAAATTTTGTTATTTAACCAGACCTATATATATTCATAGTGATAACAATAACATATTATGTAATAACATTGTTTATATATTGAGATGTATCAGCCGTCAAGTTCTATTTGAAAATTGCACAATTCATGCGATGACATAATAATTGATGTATTGGCAGGTTTTAGGAACGATTTTAATGACAGACGTTCAAGTAGCAAACTTCCAAACATGCAGAAAGACATACATACATACCTACATACCTACATACCTACATACCTACATACATACATACATACATACATACATACATACATACATACATACATACCTACCTACCTACCTACCTACCTACCTACCTACCTACCTACCTACCTACCTACCTACCTACCTACCTACCTACCTACCTACCTACCTACCTACCTACCTACCTACCTACCTACCTACCTACCTACCTACCTACCTACCTACCTACCTATTTACCTACCTACCTACCTACATACCTACATACATACATACATGCATACATACATACATACATACATACATACATACATACATACATACATACATACATACATGCATGCATACATACATACATACCTATAGACAGGCAGACAGACAGACAGACAGACAGACTGAATTTAGTTTAGTTCACGAGCATTGAGAGTAGTTGGACAACATATATAGCTATTTGCATTGCAGAAATGTATGCTGGATAAAATGTTCAAATAAATGTGTTTGACAGACAGACAGACAGACAGGTAGACAGATAGGTCTCTTTCGTCTAGGCATGTGTATGTGTATTTAGTGCGTATCTAGTGTTCAATGTAGTTTTAACCAGGTTTTATGTATTAGATGTAATGGACACGTAGATTAGCTATTGCTTTGCTGCTCATTTATGAAAAATATATGTATTGACAAACAGACAGAGAGACAGACAGACAAGCAAACAGACAGACAAACAGACAGACAGACAGACAGACAGACAGACAGACAGACAGATTGACAGAGAGACGGACAAAAAGGCAACGTGACAAACAGACAGACAGACAGACAGACAGACAGACAAACAGACAGACAGACAGACAGACAGACTAACAGACAGACAGACAGACAGACGGACGGACGGACGGACGGACGGACGGACGGACGGACGGACGGACAGACAGACAGAGTGACATACAGGCCGACAGCCCGAAAGACAGACACAGAGACAAACAAACAGTCTTACAAACAGAGAGACAGACAAGCCCTCTGCCCATGCCGTTGGTACGCATGCACAAGGAAACATAACTTACAACGTTAGATTACAAATTTTTGCAATGTTTGTCTACATTTTAGTATTGGGAGATCTTTCATTTGTTGCATCAGCAAAGTATAAATTACCTCATCGCATTTACAAGTTTTTGCTAAGTAAAAGATATCAATTACGAAATCACTGTGTTTTATTGAAAACATACTGTTGCAAAATTATTGAGAAAGTTTTGTAACTTTTGCGTCTTTAGGTTTGTAATAGTGTATCAACAAGCAAATTCAAACGATACCAAAGAAACGTACAAACGTTCAATCACATGCAGTCTGGAAGCCAGGCCTACAGTAGAGGCATTTCATAACAAAGTACGCTGTACTATTTACATACATATTTCGCCTATCCACAGAATGCTCGTAACCCCAATGCTCTACCGTTATATAGATAGGCTTTGCTTTTACCTTCGCATGTTGGCAATGGTCTGCTCCAATTTCCACTACGTTCACATGTAATTGGTTGAGCCTTTAGCCCTTGATCACATTCAACTGACAGAGATCCACCCACAGAGTCATTTGTAATGCTGTAGTTGCCGTTGGCAAGAACACCAGGAACAACGCAGTGAACATCTATTATACAAAAATAATTACGTTGACACAACCGAAAGATGACTAGACAT
>NC_085086.1:5083943-5095708 GCF_963422355.1 Corticium candelabrum
TTCTGGTCGTCAAAAACGAATGTACTTACGTACCTTAGAGTTGTCCGATGTGTTTCCTAGTAGTGGCTCTTCGTCAATGCCCCAGCTGCTGCTGCGATGTTTCTCTGCTGTATGGATTGGACGCAGTGACGAAAACCACGCCTACAAATTTACACCCGCAACACACTAGCAAAACGTCATTGCTTGCTGCAGTATACGTACGTAACATGCGGCCATTCGTTTCTGGTGTTTCTGAAATACAAAGTTCCTTTACGTAAGTTAGGTTGATATGAGTTGGAAGACTGATCGACCTGAGGGATTGGTAATAGTAAAGCTTAGATGTTTGCCATACACCTACACCGGTATTTCCGGTCACGTAGTCGAGGGAGAGGTCATGCGATCAGAGACACGGTAGACTAGCGGAAGCCAGACCAAACAATGCTACTAGTGTGAGTATTGCGCAATGACTGTGGTTGCATGAGGTTGCAGTTACTTCAACACAATATTGTGACAACAGATCGACAGTAGAGCGGAAAGATTTCTAACACTTCAACACGGAAGTGGCTAATGAGGTTGTGATTGCAACAATTGTGGTCCTTACGTCGATCCTAGGAGTGCAGTAGCAAGCTGACAAAATGAGAACGGGCTTAGCGCACGCTAATGGGTGTGGCATTCTAACGTGCGTTATCACATATTTACTTCAAACGGTTACCTTCTTACGCTCATATTTCTGTGTTTTCCAAGTTTGAAACAAGCCCAGTATCAACTACGTGTTCAAATATTTCTAGATATACGCAGTCTATGTTCACAAACGGAAACAAACTCAATGGCAACTTCTCTAGCGCTTAATTAAATCGGTAAATTCTTTATGTACGTGAAGCGTCATCAGGTGGTTTAGTCTGCCTTGACGAATCGTAGAACGGAGGTATGTCTTTACTCTCCGCAAAGCACTAAAGGACCGCTCACTAGTAGTATTTGTGGCGGGCACAACTAGTACAAGCGTTACAACCCTACACACTTATGAAATGAGCAGCTTCTTAGATGACGAAAAATTTGTAAAGGATTCTATGACACTTGAAATGCTATGCGGCATATCTTCAGAAGGATAGTCAACTGCTAAAATTTGTAATTGACACCTGAGTGTGGACTTGGAGAAGTCATCACCATAGAAATCACAGACAAAGTTCAACTCAGCCTCAATTTCTTTGCCTCTGATAGCTTTTAATAGAAGTCCTCGCAAATTCTTGTATGTATTGTAGGCCATCTGGTCAAATCGAGACTTAATGCAGTTGGTCTCTAAATCTAGGGATTCCAAATAGTGTACTCTGAAATGGTCTTTAGAAGAATCATAATGATCAGCAACAGACGGTCCGTCTTCAATCCGTCTGACAACCTTTCTCTTTCTTGGAACAGTTGGTTCTCCCAGTTCGAAAGAACTTCTCTCAATTTTCAAGCTGTTTCCAGAACAGCTGATAACTCTCGTCATTTCGCAATGTCTGTAGCGTTGCAACAGTTAACCCTGCTAATTCTTTGCTCTCGGATGTAGATAACTCATTATGTTGCAGTTTTCTGCTAAGGTTATCTGTGTGTCGTAAAATGTGTTCTCCTAGTTTAACACGGAGGAATGTAAAGCAGGGCATCTGAGAAGCAACACCCCTTATTATATTAACAGCTTCAAAGTCATTCGTACTTTCCAGGCTCTCTTCTCACAGCTGGGTTAACACTTGCCAGTTTGATATAATACTATGCAATGGATCGGCCCGAACAGTCCACCTAGTTGGACACAGAACTCTAACACTTCCACGATCATTACAAGCAAGTTGTAATTTTAACCGTTGAAAGATAGCATCTCGGCGAGAAAAATACTTAATCAGTTTGTTGATTTTGTGGGCTGTGTCCACAGAAGACTTCATTAATTTGAAGTTTTTTATAGCATCAGCAGTTGCGAAATTCAGAGAATGACTATTATAACAATGCATGTAGATAGCTCTTGGCTCCTCTCTACGTATCTGACTTGCAACGCCATTCCTAACTCCACTCATGTTACTTGTTTCGTCATTACACTGACCTCTACATTTCATAACAGACAAATTTAATCTACACAGTGTGTCTTTAATGACAGAAACAAGTGAGTTATAACGGGTAGATGCCACGTCATATAGACCTATGAAATCCTCATGCACAGTGAAGTCCCTGGTATCTACCCATCTAAGAACAACAACCACTTGCTCTTTGCTAGCAGAATTCGTTGCCTCGTCAGCCATTATAGCATAGAAAGGAGAAATGAGCAGGCGATCAGATACACCTCTTAGTACTTTCACTGCCATAATTTATCAAATCATTTTGCATTTCGGGACTCGTGTACTTTTTGCTCGTTTCTTCATCCAGTCAATGACTTTAGAATCGTCCTCTCCACGCAGTCTTAGCAATTGATTAAATTTGCTGTCACTCTCATCTCCGCCACCTCTCAACGCACAAGACTGCCTAGCTAAAAAATCTGAGTTTAGAGATTATCTTTAGCAAGCACTGACCGTTGTCATGCTTCTCTCTTTTGTGTGCTAGAGACAATGAGTCACCTATCTCTCATTTTCGCTGGAAGAGTCAAGGTCTTTTCTACAGATTCTCTATGGCTGGAAATTGTGTCACGATCACGAAACGCACAAGTGGCATTTTCCAATTGTGAAATCCTTTGGCAGTGAAAGCCTCGTCGTATTGTCTAGACCACATCTTGAGTTCCTTGATGGCTTTCAAGCATGTGTGACAGAACACGCTATCAGTGGATTCACAGTAATGGAGCCACTTCCATCTTTCAAACTAACCGGGCTGAAAACTTCTCTTCATTGTAGCTGTGATATCGTACTCCCGCTGTGGAAAGTAAAAACTTGGAGGCTAGTGGGGGTCTCTTATTGGGGCAAGTCACTAGCAGCGTACTTGGATAGCGTCATCAAAGAGAAACTCTCACTCTCTATCAATATCTGCAAGTCCTGAAGATGGAGAAATTATACGTCATCTCGCACGTGGTAGCAACGATAATCCGGGTCACTTCCGTGAGGGTTACGTTCCCGTATACGAAGTAACAGTATATCTGCCCGTTCTGTAAACTAAGCCGTGATGTAGTGAAACAGACGAAAACTTTTATCAGATGAATAATGAATTGATATCATTTAATCACATAACTGTTAACTGGAAGTTTCAAGAAATCGTCGACAGACGAAAGTACAAATTTAAAGTATTGCCCGGGCCATGGCCAGGGCAGCCGGGGCAGTCCCTACGACTCTGCGAGTCACCGGCGTAGAGTGTTCTTCAAGGTTGGCGGGGTCCTCAAGTTTGAAGATCGCAAACCAAGCCCATTTCTCAAACGCAAAGCCACGCCTATTGTTTACTTTCCGGCTCGCAGTTGTAGAGATCTAATTAAATTATTATCAATTTTAGGTTACAAATATACTGTGGGACTGAGTACCGTCAGTGTGCGTATAAAGGAGTGGAAACATTGTTACCGTCTGTATCAGAAAAGTTATAACGACTCGCTGCGATCGTCAATATTAAATGGCATCTCGATGACAATAGAATCTAGAAGACCAATTCCGAGCAAACGACGTTGACCAATTTTAGCATTTCGTAGTCTAGCAAGCAATATAGGTCGACTAGCTATAGTTTTTAATTACTAGATAGAATAAACCTGTGGAAAAGGTATCGTGGAGTGCAACCAAATTATTAGGTAGATGAGCCGCATGAGATTCCATTCTCCGGTCAATCTGGTTATCGACCCTAATTAGCTAGACTTACTTGAAAAAAGGAATTGATCTATAGGCTTCTGCATGCCTTTTTGATGCGGTCTTCTTTCACTCTGCCATTGCTGGATAGTGAAGTCTTCAATAAGTGATGGTCATGCGACTTCTCGACACTGGTTTTATCATACTGAAATGATGATTTGTATTGTCACAGAGATATGGTTAACGTCGTCGTCGATCGTCAACATACTACTCTGAGATTAAGCGAACTGCCATTGTTTAGCAATAGTTCTGCTTGAAGCGAAGTGACACACCCTAAATGTTTGGGGCTATATTCTCCCCCCCCCCCCCCGACACTACGCCGGTGATATATATTCTCCCAAAATTAATTATCTGCATCTTTATAACCGTCGTGTAGACAAAACATTACAGATAAACACCAAATAGTAGCTACAGATAAAACTTCTATATGTTCAGCTATCATTCGCGAGTTGTATTGCCACAGTTTTGCAGACAATTGTTCATGTATGTTAGTCATGGTAGCTTTGCTAAAGTTTGACCTGTAGACATAGTAAACTCTCTGGCAATGGACTTCAGCTGTTCTAGACTATGGCCTGACCAGACTCCTTATGTATATCTCAACAACTAGAGGATCGAACAAGCAGCCATAAAATGAAACATTGGAGTAGTGGCGTTCATTATTCTCCAATTCCCCAGCTTGAGCTGCTGCACAATTGTTTACAGTCGCCGTTATGACATATGATGAAGAAAACTGAATTTTGCATCAAATTTGGCAGCCTTTCTGTTAGAGAATTAAAAAACGTCGTCTGGTCTGTCATATATATAAAGTATATATACATATATATATATATATATATATATATATATATATATATATATATATATATATATATATATATATATATACACATATATATTCACCGAATCTTCGGAGGCATGGGTAGTAGAATTACACTCGCAAAACGAAATGTGTGTACGCATAGACGTAGTATTTCGTTTATATTTCTCTTTTCGATCTCTGCGATCTCACACCTCATTTCTTCTACACCCGCCATTCTATTGCTTATCTCCTAATAACAATCATCAAGCAAATTTAATACATAACGTTTGAACAAGCAATCGCATCATGAAAAGCTATCACGTGATAAGCTAGTCACGTGATATAATGTGTCATTATATAGGCCACTCTTCGCCTTGCCGTAGCAACTTTGTTTCCGGTCATTGAACCCTACAGATAATCACGTTCGTCCGCTACGAAAGGCAAAGATGGCCTAGCGTCGAAGGAGACACCAGGAATGAAGCCAGCTTTCAATGTTGTTTTGTGTGTCCAAAATTCTGGAGCTGCCAAAGACTGTGCAAGAAAACAGAAACGAGATAATAGCTACAACATAAAAGTTAAATTGAGTTTGCAGGTTTTGTTGGTGGCATCCATACTTCGCGGCGATGAGACGCGCGGTCTTTAATAAATTAATAAAATCAAGATTGTATTCACGTGCATGTGTTTACTGAAACGTCTATTGCATATGCAGAAATTTGAGATGCAATTGATTTGCTACTGAATTCTTCGCCTCGCACAACAGCATTTAAATCATAAGACATGCCTTGCATGCACCTGTCTGCAGAACACATTGTTGTTGGCTAAATTGAGTCGATTAGTCTAGAGACTTGCATTGCCATGGAAAGATATCCGGATCGCAGTTGCACAAGGCTTGACATTTGAAACCGTCATAGTGGAAATACCACAACCCATTTATGTTCTCTATCTGACATTCGGCTGATTCTTGATGTTCCTGTTCGACGTAGCTGAGAAAGCACACTTCATGTTCGTTCAACAGTCGTCCTTCTTGATGAACTATTTGGAGACCTTTCATGTTGTTTACTAAATACAAGGTTAGTAATAACAAAATCACGCGACTATACAATAAGTATCGATAAAAATAAAATTAAATCACATAAATATTTAAATCAATAATAATTATTCAAAAGTATCTGAAATTAAGAGTCAGTTAAATTGCTTACATCTCTTGCTGTAGCAACGTCCTGTGCAGTCGCCTTCAATTTGCCATTCACCGCTGTCATTACCAAATCTACATGCGCTCTCAGCTGCCGTGAATTCCATTTCTCCCGGAAAGCACATAGGAGCACTGCTTTCCCCCCTGAATTCTGTCAGACGATACAAAATTCAAAGAGATACCTTTATTGCACAGTTGCTTTTGGCAAAAACTTTACAATTTGTTAAATAATTTTCTGTTTTTGAGTTAATTAATTGCTTATCAAATAAAGTAAATAAAAAATATTGAAAAATGTACTCTTTTCTCACGTAAACGGTTATCGATTATTTAAAGTGGCAATATTTTTTCTTTTATTTCAACATTCACTGCAAATATCTCCAAATAGGATGAAGATTCTGTAGCTAATCAAAAAAATTCGAATGTCATGGCAATCACCAGAGATATAAATAATCAAAACGACATTAGAAATATTTGAGATAACAATAATAAAAGTTTAATGAATAGACGTAACATACAGCATAAAATTAATAAATATCATATTGCTGAACACACATTATTACGACCTATTATTTAAATACATACCAAATTTGTAAATTCAAATTGATAACTATAAGATGCCAAGTTAATCGTCTTGATTGGCAGAGTTTCAAATTAATTAAGATAAAAGATACGTTATTAGTTAACACCTAATACAGTGCTTTTGCTTTACAACATTTGAAGTATTGCTTGGCATGAGGCAGTAAAGCAGTAATAGAAGATATATTTACACATGGTCCAGCTACATGTCGACGTTCTGAGATAATATATCACTATGGTGCAATTCCTCTAATTAGAATCTTGCTTGCCGATTTTTTTCTCTATTGTTTAATTAATTAATAAATAATGAAGACGTAAATTCCTGCATGTATACATACTTAAACCATTCATACGTTTCTAAATTTGGTATTTGAGAATAAAATTAAAATTAAAATTAAAATTTTAAAATAGTGAGCATATTGGGATTTAAAAAATTTATTTTAAGTTTATATATTATTAGTGCAGTTTTATAAATATAAATAAATCATTTAAATATATAACAGAACTATATGGACGGAACACTACAGATAAACACCACTACAGCATTAGCTACAGACAAAACATTTTTGATATTTATGGTTATGGTTGGAAAATATCCTGGCTACTCTATTGATTTTGTAAACAATTAAGAAAACCTGAAGTCAAGGTATAAGCAATTTTTATATATAAATATCTAAACTCTATTAAGTATAAGTCATATTCAATGGAGATAGCAGCATTTTGATGTCCAATTCGTCAGAGATTACATTATTATTTGTCATACTATAATTTGTCGTAAATCAATTATACATTTTATGCAACTACATCAACCAAGCAAATATTATCGAAAACTCTCTACCTGGATTGATCACTGTGTACTCCAGTTTGTCAGCATTATAACAAGCCGCTTTGCATTCACATCCTTCTCCTACTTCCATTACCCATGTCCTCCACGGCAAGTTTTTTCTCCTCGGAGGTTTGATTGTAGAGTAAGACTTTACAGTGCATCGCAGTGGCTTGCCTGCCTTTGTTCTCTTTACTCCAACTATTACGCAAACCTGATTGGGAGGTCCACAGTAAGGAATGTTAATCTTTCCTTCTGTAGCCCAATCAGTAATGCACAGCTGCAAATTTTGCAATCCTTGTTCATTAGTCCATTTCAATGATCCACATGTACCGAGAGGAAACTTTGAATCGCACTGGGAAGTATCAAAACTCTGACGTGGAGACCAAATTGAATGTTGACCTTCCACTGATATTGTTGTGTCTGAAATCGATTGACAAAACATTGACGAAAACATAACGTTCTTGTAGTACATCAAGTCGAATCTGTTGCAGGAGTGGACGTAAGAGTATTCGGCAAAAATTCCCATATTTTTGATGACGTCATTTTCCTTTTTGTTTTGACTTAAATATTTCTAAACAAAAGCTCATGTAATACTATAATATTCTGTTAGATATTTGCCCTTAACTACGCGTAAGGGGCGGTTGCGTGTGTGTGTGTGTGTGTGTGTGTGTGTGTGTGTGTGTGTGTGTGTGCGTGCGTGCGTGCGTGTGTGCGTGAGTGCATGGTGTATTATCCTATTTATAAAATTAAAACTTGTTCGCAGTCAGCTGACATATGACGTTTCGAAGTTAATTGAAAATATACAAGCATTCAATACAGAAAACTAATTCTATTTATTAATTAATAAACCGTAAACCAAGATCGATCGTATACTGTACTGAACACATAGTTTCGACAGAGTTGCATCATATGCGGCTCTATATATAGTCTTGTTTTGAAGAAGTCAAACTATACTTTCATTTTTGTCTGCGTGAACCCACTGTAATCAAATTACCATCTCACGCCTAGCACATTGGGTGTGATATCTAGGTGGCTTTCTCGCCAACAATTTCTCTACATTTGTGAACTAAGGTTTAGATGGTTTGGTCGACGCAGAAAGACGGCAAAGTGCTATATGCTTTGCAGCAAAATTGCCAGCCCCACCCTAACAGGTCAACTAGGGTATTCCCCTAAATACAATATGCATCCTTTTTGAAACCTCTACTTCCTGACTTCTTGCTGTTCGAGACCTAAAATACTATATAGCTTGCTCAAACTATTATCATCTAGAGTAGTACAAAATTGTGTAGTACAGTAACATTTTTATAAATTAAAAACTTATTGTATATAGACAAACACTGTAGTAGACTGACCTGCTTTTGCCTTCGCCCATCTGTGTCCGCTACTGAAGACAAATTGGTGTTTCTCAAGCATTGTTCAATTTGAAAGTTGCTGCTGCTGGATACGGCATGGTTTTGAGCAAAACATTGGATGAGGAAAACAAGAACGATGACGGCAAACGTTGCACTCGACAGCAATCCCATATCCTTCTCTTGTGTCTATAGTAGAGCTGTACTGCGATTTAATCGTATTGCACTCTGCGCGGCTCTTTTATGGAGGAGTAGTACGTTTGTCCCCGGGAACGTCCAATGGCTCACGTGCGGAGTGATGCAATGCCTCGTGATGGCACAACGTCATACAACACGAGACTATAATTCCGTTACTAGGACATCGAACATCCTGTTGTTTGCTGTAGCTACAAAGCCTGTTATATTTTTATCTATCTTCGTTACCGTGGCAACTTCGTTTTCCTGTCATGTGACCGTATGCTTAATCACTCCACCACGTCAGGCGAAGATGACCTAGCGTCGACAATCTAGCAATGCCGGGACGATTGGTAGCTGTGGTAAATTAACCTGTACAGTGATGCATGTCTAATACTAGCCTACCAGATAGGAGTAGGAACCACGAGGGCCACGGGGCTATAGTCTCCAATCAGAAGACTTTGTTAACTATGCATAAAAAAGGTAATCGTAGAAACGAGCTGCAAGTGGAAGAAAACGATTAGCTAACTAAACGACAGTGCAAAAACTTGCGCGCAGACGTTCTGGGTACGCGGGGCGACAGTTGCCGCGCACTAAGGTTTGGCCCCCAACCTGAATGACATTACTACACCATTGCCTACTGCATGCTGCGAAAGCCACACGTCATCAAATTACTGACAGGAGATCAAATTTTTAATTTTTGATCGTAGAAGGCGGACTATTTTTTGAGTTTGCAAGGTCGAGTAGCAACTCTTACCTAGTGCACTAGTTCTATACGAAATCATTAAGTTTGCACTTACAACGTTGGAAATCTTGCATGCTCTAAGACGTAGGTTCCTAATCAGCAAAATCATAAGTGTTAATTTAGTGATTTGATACCGTTTTGCAAACGGTAGGCGTGGTTCCCTGACGTTGCACCTCCCACAAACCGTAACTCGATCCACGCTTTGCAACCACATGGTCGATATTCTGCTTCGTCTATGCTGGTTGAAGAAACAGTTAGAACGAATCAATGCACAACGTACACCCTACTCGAAGTACACCTGACTCGTATTGGTGTTGAAATCAACTTGTGAATTGGCACTCGGCACGTTCACCTTCAGTAGGGTAGTTCTTGAATCTTCTGTGGTGCAATTTTTATTTCTTTTAGTAGTTCTGAAGAACGATTTCCAGAAGAGTGAGAAGAATCGGCTATGTTATATACGTTTGCTATAAATAGTTCTAAGGTTGCACAGGTATCAAGCCAATGGCTAGCTAGAACGGTGACATAAGGTAAATCCCCTTTCTCCCTCGTAACGTAATCTGGAGAACTGCGCAATCGCGTACGTAGCGTCATGCATAGCATTGTAGTAGTACAGTTTAGGCCTCTCATTGGAAGAAACCAGCGAAACGAGCTTACACAGCAATATGAGCTACACTGGAAGCACGAGAGGGCAACAAAAAAGTCCAGAGTGAGTTACACACTGTCTGTACGATACTATAGCTAGTGTCGTGATTGCATGCTCTAGCAGCTGCAAATAATCGACAGAAAAAATTCGCAAGCGTCGTGTCGCAGACTCTCTTCGTTGTTCCCCGCTTAGTTTGTCTAGTTACGAATGACGCACGCGCAAAAACGAGTTCAGACCGACCGTATCGATCTCGCCACTCAGTACGTCACCTTACCGGTAGAGATAGAAGATGTACGTACAGAACCTCTCGAATATTTCTACTAATTACAGTTTGTACATGCCTCTACACATCACTGTCAGCTCTAGTCTACACAGTTGACACCCTAGTAGTGACAGCATAGTTTGTGATCACACTTTCACTTTGTGACAGATCTGGCCATGGAATAGATTGGTTGGATGGCCTAGTTGACTGGCTGACCGACACAATGGAAAGTGTTGGAGACAATTCTCGTTGCACTGTTGGGATATCGACGCTGTTGGGAAGGTATGCTAGTGACATGGTAGTCAAATTTAACGTTAACCCTCTACATTATAATGCATCAGAATATTGCATGGCTTCTGCATGTCCAGATTCCTTGAAAACGTTCTTCTAATTAAGTCACATCTACAGTACAGTATCTATACATACTTTAACGTTTTAATGAAACATTTATTGATGGTTTCTTTCAATATTAAAATTTGTACAATACATCAATCTTAATGTAAATTTTTATGGCATGTACGTTACAATTCAATGTTTTAATTTACACAGTTTGCAATTGAACAATGGCAATTACGGGTAATACTTTCATGGGCCATTTACATCAATTATGAATGATAATTACTAGTTTGGTAACAAGTGTACTACTTCGATCCAGAGTGACATTTTCACTGATGTTTGCTTGTAGGCTCTCTGATTGGCTGAGATGTGTGGCAAGTGGTGGCTTACTGGTCAATGGAGACGTCACAACTACATCTTGTGATGAAAAAGTTGAGGACAACCAGGGCCATGGTTTTGGGTCAAGAAATCAAAGTGAGATGTTTATAATAGCTTTATAGCAATTTTCATTCAAATGTGATACGAATTTGTAGATTTATGTACGTTTGTATGTATATGACTGTTGATGCAGTCATACAGGGAGCTAGATGTTGCATGAAAACATTGTGCAAACAGGAATTAGACAGACAGACAGACAGACAGACAAAACACCCACACACACGCACGCACGCACGCACGCACGCACACACACACACACACACACACACACACACACACACACCGCAGTGGCAGTAGATCAAAACTCCTGAGTTTTTACTGTAATATACTTGTATACAATATGTTACCATTTTTGCAACTGTAACTGAATAGTTGTTGCATTCTAGAAGAAACTGTGAGAATACAAAATGCAGAATATGAAGTTGGTCAATCTATTCAATGGCTATATATAGATGCTGTTTCTAATTTTGAATTATTGTACGTTATAGGTGATGCAGTGCACAGAATGCCTGGAAGTTCTTGCAATGCAGTTGCAATATTTGCTGTTTCCAAAGTTAACCAGACAGGTATATATGTTCCAGTCTGTAAGCAATAATGTCTGGGCAAGCTGTGTGTAGTGTGTGTGTGTGTGTGCGTGTGTGTGTGTGTGTGTGTGTGTGTGTGTGTGTGTGTG